>NC_026159.1:6489536-6507608 GCF_000512975.1 Sesamum indicum | reverse complement strand
ATAAATGAAATTGTTTCTTTCCACTTAATGTTTTTTATTAAAGAGATTGTGAAAGAAGCTGCTTAGTTTAAATTGGTAAACTCTGCCCTTTTGTCTGATTGAAATGCTGCTGGCAAGCCTATAGGACCTTCCAAAGTCAGAATTATAATGAAGAGTTCATCAAACTAACCTTATTTTGTAAAAATATTTTTTGTATGCTTATGGTTTTCATTTGGTAAGTTTTTCTCTTAGATGATACAATTTAAAGGCATTTTAAAATCCACATGCACCATCAACACACTCAGAGGTTAAGTACTGCAATCGCATTAAGTTGTGTTAAAATTTAACCACTAACAAGTAGTGGATGTTTTTGTGGTTTTTACTTTCTTTGTTTAATTATGGTGGAAGGAAAATGAGAAGCAGCGCACCCATAAAAGCAATTGACAGTTTACATTGATTAAATTCCTATTAGGTATGAAAAAAGCTCGCCATATAGTATTTATTAAACTTTAATTCACCCTTGTGCACTAGTTTATGGAAATGATTTCTTTGCCATGTCCGGAAATGAGTGCAGTGAATGTGAAGTACATCTGTAACTTTAATGTATGTTGACGCGTGGAAGAGAGCCATTGAGGATGTCAGCGTGCTTTATTGCTTCCGTTTCATACATCAACGTTATGACCTGATTCACTGAATGAGGGGTGCAGAATTTATGTAATCTGGGCAAATTGCCAGAATCTGATTTCATATTATGTCTTCCATCCAGCCATGCATCTATGCATACTTTTATTTTTCAATCTCCGCCCTCTATAAATTTCGATTCGAGCCTCAATGCAGAAGCCATCAAATAGCTAGTGAACCCTTCTCTGGCTGTAAGTTTCTGTAATGGATGCCTTCCCACCAAGCATCCAAGCAAATGGCAAGACGGAGTGTTACAGAAAATGGCGCTGGACACGGAAGGAAGATAACCTCCTAAGAGCACTTGTCAAAAGATATGGCCCAAGAAGTTGGGATCTCATCGCAGATAATATCCCAGGAAGAACAGGTATGTGTTTCCTTCTTGTATGCAACTCTATAGAATATGTTGTTGTGTTATCTCTATCATTTCCATTCTTCTAATACTGAGAAGGGGGGTTTGTTGATTCTATTTCTTCACAGGGAAGAGTTGCAGAATAAGATGGACAAATCAGTTGAATCCCAAAGTTGACAGGTCAGCATTCAGTGAAGAAGAGCAGCAAAGGATCCTTCAACTTCATAGAGAATTTGGAAACAAGTGGGCCACTATTGCAAGTTTCTTCCCTGGTCGAACCGATAATCATGTGAAGAATCAGTACCATGCCCTGGTTGGGACTAGAAATAAGAAAGCCTCAGGCCCATCTTCTAGTGTTTATTGTCCTGTGCCTCTCAAGAACGGATCACCTATGGGTTTGTCCCATTATGGTAGTGTATCAACAGTCCCCATGGGTTCACAGTTTCCTAATGTTCCTTACCATGGAAACAACTGTTTTGTTATTGCTCCTTGCTTCACTGCCATGCCTGATAAGCCACAAATGATGCCCTTATTCATTGGTGGCGTCTATGGAAGGGACAAAAGTTTTGTTGCGGCACTGGCTTCAAATATGAGTGGCCTTGGTCCTCATTCTTTCCGCACCATTAATTTGGGCAGCATCCATCCCAGCCAAAGAACGAGCCATGGAGATTCCATGATGTCTAATGCCAACTCTGCTACTCTCTCAGAACTCCGCCCAATTGCTCAGCCCCAGCAAGAAGTGGGTACCAAAGATTATCAGTTCATTGATTTTATGGGGGTTGGAACTTCTGAATGAAAACAGCTGCTTTACCGTTTCTTGCTTTTGTTTTTCTTAATTTGTGCTTGTTTCCGGTTGAGGAATTGCGCCTTTGATTGTTCAGATTTGCGCCTTGAGGAAATTTGATATTGTTATTAGTGTTGTAAGGGCGTCTCTGGCCGATCAAGGCGCAGTGTTGTTTCTTGTTTTCAATGAATTATGTTTTTGTTTGGTTGTTTGCTTATTCGTAAGGAAGATTTGCTGTATATGTTTAATTATAACCTCAGCTTTCTTTTATGTCATATGCTTAATGGACTTTTGGGATGAGTTTAGAAATTAAAAAGTTCATGAATAGAAGCAGTGATAAGGCATGTGTAGTAGAGTTTAGCGATCATTTTGTGGTGTAGGTGTGTTAATAGATTGAGTAAGATTCTACTCAAACCCAAATCCAAAGAAGGTCTAAATAGAGTAATTATTGATATCAGACTCGAACTCCAAATGGATTTGATAAGGGTGGAGTAAGGTTGGATATATGTCCAAGTCCAACCCATAATTAAATTTTTAATCATGTGCCAACTTCTAGTCCATTCTCAAGACTCTCTCTCACACCCCACCCTACTTGTCCTCCTCATTGCCTTTCAACTTCGCCTCCAATTTCACCGCCTACTTCTTTTTTGTCTTTGTTTTTCCTTTTTTATTAATCCATTTGTATTTATTTAGCTCAGTAAATGCCAAACGTATTTATTCAGCTCAATTAATGTATATGGTGATTGGTAAGAAATAAGGTATGACAAGTTTAGCCGATACTATATTAGAAACAATAGCTTTTTTCTTTTTTTTTTTTTGATATTCCAGATATTGTCATTTTTTCTTTCTCATAATAGTATGAAATTTTTTGAAACATTTTAGAGTTTAAATTAATTAAATTATTAATACTAATCCAATCCAAAGTGTTTGCAACCACCCTGTTTCGTGTTGGGAAAATTCAATTTCAAGTAATTGAAACAATGCTTTGAAACTATTTGATCCCTCTCTGTATACTGTGCTATCTCATCAGTTCTGGAATTGGTATCAGTAGGTTCATGTCTGGTTACCTGAATCACTGTCAAGAGCGCTTTCATTGTTAACCAAATTTTCATTCGATGTTACAAGTGTTTGAAAAATTGACCTGAAAATTTATCTGAAAGACCTGTCAAATTGACTTTTGGTGCGATCATAATTGCAACAGAAATCAATTCAGCCATTTTAATTGAACGTAACGCTCAAATAGTTAAAAAGAATTCGAGTGCTCAAAACAATGGCTGACAAATCTATTTACATGTTCCAACAATCCAAATTCTCAAAATCTGTATATTTTCTTCAAAATTATTAATTTCAAGAAGTTGTTTCAATTACTTGAAATTGATTTTTCCCAACATTTCGGAACCATTTTGAGCCCAACCTTCACTTGTTGTAAAATGTTTGTTTGATTGGGGAATTGATAAGATTTTTACAGTTGTAGTTGATAATGCTTTTTCAAATGATGGTGCAATTTTGCACTTGCAAAAAATATTTCATAACTGCGGTACAAATATTTTGAGTGGAAAATATGTACATATAAGGTGCACTGCACATATTGTTAATCTCATTGTATAAGATGATTTGAGAAACAAAGAAGAGCATATGATTATCCCTTGTACTAGAGTAGCTCTGAAGTATGTTCAAAATCTCCAACTAGGTACAAAAAGATTAAAGAGTGTGTGGAGAATGAAAATTGAAAACAAACAAACTATTAAGTCTCGATGTACCTATTAGGTGGAATTCCATCTATTTGATGTTGGAGGTCGTTACATGTCTTAAAAAAGCATTTTCTTGGTATAAAGATTTGGATTTTGGTTATATGAATGATTTTTCAAAAGCCCCACATGATGGAGTTTCGATAGACTATAATTGGAATAAAGCTACATTATTATTGAAAATTTTGGAACATATCTTCAAGTTGACTTTGGGCATTTCTGGTTCTTTGTACTTGACTTCCAATAACATATATTACAGAATATGTGTTGTTGACTTGCTTCTCAAATAATGATTGGAGAGTTGATGATTTTGAGTTGTGTGAGATGTCTAAATGGATGAAACAAAAAATTGACAAATATTGGAGGTCAATTGAAAAAATAAACATGGTCATATATTATGTTTTTATCGTTGATCCACGTCACAAGTTTGAGCATATTGAATTTTTATTTGATAAACTCTATGAGGATGTGGTACAATGTTTGTTATCCTTGATCCACGTCATAAAATTTCTTAGGGAAGATCAATTTCATTTTCAAGTTTGCGAAAATCCTATTTTCTGCTCAAGTTTGGTTTTTATTACTCATTTGAACATGATATCTAGAACTTGTATGCTAGAACAATTTCAAAAGTGTAAGATCGGAGGTAAAAGTGATGTTATAAAGTCGGAGTTAGATAAATACATGGCTGAAGATCTTGAGGCATTTTGAAAATAGTTTAATATATTGAATTTGTGGAATGTAAACTCTTGCAGACTTTTTCTATTCTTTTCAAGATAGCTCATGACATATTGACAGTCCTAATCTTTATTGTTGCTTCAGAGGTTGCATTTAGCATCAGTGGTCATGTTCTTGATGCATTTAGGAGTTCCTTGACTCCTAAACTAGTACAAGCCCTTTTTTGTGATCTCTTATACTTTTTTAAATTGACAAGTCCTACCAATTAACGTATAATTTTTTATATCTATTTGTGAGTTTTATATTTATATCAAGATACATAGTATGCAATCTATTTTTATTACTTGTAAATTTATGTCCAAATTTACTGATTCCCATAAATTAATTTAAAGATCATAATAATAATAATGATGATGATGATGATGATGATGGTTGAATAATTTTAATTATTATTATTATTATTATTATAATGAGCTCAATCACTATTTTGTATTTTAGTTTTAAAAAAGGGTCTTCTAAATTTATATAATAAGATCAACAATTTTTAGGAAACAACTTATATTTATTTTTTTATTAATATTAACAGCGATACAAAATTATATGCAAGTATTTTGATGATTGATGCATATATATTTTTTATACTTTTTTTATTAATTATATTACTATTAGATTATTTAATAATTTATATTTATAACAATAAACTAAAATATTATACCATTTATTTAATATTTCTATAATTAATATAATATTTAATAATATTTATTTATAATTATATAATTTTATTAAAAATAATATACATTCTCTCTTTCTCTTTCTTTCTCCCAACTCTAAATTCTAAAACCCCAATTTCCTTCTCACTTCTCATTTCTCATTTCTCAATTCTCAACGCTCACCAATTGCTTTCTCCCCAAATCAAAATATTAAAACCCTAACCCCAAACCAACTATTGCAAGCCCCAATCCATCTACCAGCGGTAACGAGGAAGGCGATTGCTGTTGTCGGCACTCGGCCAAGCAAGAAGCTCGAACAGGTTTGCCATTTCTTCTATATTCTTGGTCTCACCGGCGGCTTGTGTATGGGCGTTGCTTGCTGTTGTGTATGGGCGCCGTTTGCCATTTACTTTTCTGAAATTCAGAGTAGTTATCATTCCTTAATGTTGATACAATCAGACAAAAGAAAAAGTTGATGAAGATAGGGGTTGCACTTACTGAAAATACTTTATTTGCCAAGATTAAGCTAGGGGTTGTACTTATTGAAAATACTCAACTTTTTGTGCCAAGATTACTGACATTGATTAGTATCCTAAGTAACTGAACAATTTGCTTAGGTCGAGCTTGAGCTCAAACCTTAAGAGCTCGTCGAGATCGAGCCATAAAATATAAAATCGAACTCAAACCGTGCTCGACTCGTTTACACCCCTAGTCGTGATAGGGTAATGAATAGGTGTTGCTGATAAAAACTCTATGTAGATGGATTTTCTGTCAACTGTTTGTATTTGGTGTTTCTTGTTTAAGTTATCATTTGCTGCAGCGCTGAATGCTAAGCGGGTTTGCTAATGGTATAATTTAATCAGTTAACTGGTCGCAAATTGAAGCCAATGGACATAATTGAATCCATTGATAATCTCTCGGTGCAAGATCCCCCTGGGGAAGACTTCTCCGCAGCCGACTTGGATTGGGTCAAGCTTGGGAGTGAAGACCGATATGATGATGTAGCTCTGATCCCTTACGATAGAGTTGATGCCTTTATCATTGGAGAATGTTCTAATGTCGAGTGTCCGACTAGGTTCCACATTGAGAGAGGAAGAAAACGAGCCAAAGGAAGCCTAAAGCAATACAAGAATGATGAGTATCTGGAGTATAGGCTGTAAGTACAGAATCTGTTTCACTTCGGTTCCCCTCTTTGATGAGTTATGTGGCATTAGATAGTCATCTTCTTCGAACATTAGGATATGATGCTTTATGGTTTCAGTTTGTTCTCGTCTATAAATCTTCAAAATTTTTGGATGTTCACTAACCGTACCATGGAGATGGATGTTCAAAATCTGGTATATGCCTTAACAAATGTCTTTTGAAAGAAAATAGGTCCTTAAGCTGGCATGTCAACGGTATAAAATTTTAATATTGTCAATGTAATTTTGTGTGCCTCAGTGCAGTAAATAGTTGCATCAGTAATTCATTAACACAAATACTGTCTGTTTCAAAAACATCTCTGTAATTATGGAGCAAATACCACAGTGTAACACAAAGGAACATGGCTTTTCCGGTTTACGGTGAAATTGCCGTCCAATAAACACCTTATTAACCTTCATTTGTTTCATCCAAAAAAGTTACTGTGGAAAATCTAGAGATATTGATTGCTTAATTTTATTTTCTTTATCGTATTCTACACAGAAACTGAAGAATCATTGTTTTCTATTTTCCACTTATACAAGGTTTTTAAGATTTATCACTGTGTTATCCAATTTTTTATGTCATCTTCCCCCAACAATTATTGTTTCCTTTTTTCGTGAAGGTATTGGTGTTCTTTTGGGCCTGAAAATTATGGAGAAGGTGGAGGTATATTGCCAAGTAGAAGATATCGGCTAAACACTCGAAATCGTGCAGCTAGGCCTCAATCTATGCGGGGTTGTACATGCCATTTTGTTGTGAAGCGTCTCTATGCACGGCCATCCCTTGCACTTCTTATATATAATGAGAGACGTCATGTGAATAAAGCTGGTTTTGTCTGCCATGGGCCCTTAGATAGAGATGCAATAGGCCCTGGGGCCAAGAAGATTCCATATGTTTGTAGTGAGATTCAGCAACAAACAATGTCAATGATATATCTTGGTATCCCTGAGGAGAATGTTTTGGAGAAACACATTGAGGGGATTCAACGTTACTGTGGTTCTGATGCAAAAGTTAAAAGCCTTGCTTCCCAATATGTGCAGAAACTTGGGATGATTATCAAGCGCTCCACTCATGAGTTGGATCTGGATGACCAAGCCAGCATTCGGTTATGGGTTGAACGCAACAAGAAGTCCATTTTCTTTTATCGAGATACATCAGAAACTGATCCCTTTATTTTGGGAATACAGACTGAATGGCAGTTACAGCAGATGATCCGTTTTGGCCATCGAAATATCATAGCAGCTGATTCAACATTTGGAATAAAGAAACTAAAGGTAAAATAATTGTTTGTTTTGTATAGCACTGCTAGATCCTGTAAAGCTTGATTAAATTATGATTTATAATATTTGCAGTACCCATTGTGCACACTTCTTGTATTTGACTCAAGACAACATGCACTCCCTGTTGCTTGGATCATTACCCGTAGTATTGCAAAGCCAGATGTTGCTAAATGGATGAAAGCTCTACTTGATCGAGTTCACTCAGTTGACCCTGGATGGAAAGCCAGTGGATTCTTAATTGATGATGCTGCGGCAGAGATTGAACCTATAAGGCAGAGTGTTTTACTTGTGATTCTTCTTCTTTAAGATTACTTTTGTTCCGTATTTTACAGCCACTGATCTGTGGGTTGGCTTATTTTTCAGGGAGGTATTTTCTTGCCCTATACTTTTTTCCCTCTGGCGCGTTCGTAGGTCATGGCTAAGGCACATTGTTAAAAAATGTACTAACATTGAAGTTCAGAGAGAGATGTTTAAACGCCTGGGCCAAATAATGTACAGCATTTGGGGTGGAGTGGATCTTGCTGTTGCTTTGGAAGAATTTTCTCTGGATTTTGTCGATCAAACTTCCTTTATGCAATACTTTAAGGATTCTTGGGTGCCTAAGATTGGTCAGATGATTCTGCTCTTACTATATATGCCTCAATTTGTTTACATCAATTGTCATTTGCTTACTATTTTTGCTTTATTTCTCATTAGCTTTGTCATGCTGCAGAAATGTGGCTCACGTCAATGAAGACTCTTCCACTTGCGAGCCAGGAAGCCTCTGGTGCAATTGAAGCATATCATGTGAAGCTGAAAACTAAATTATATGATGATTCACATCTTGGTTCTCTCCAGAGGGTTGATTGGTTAGTTCATAAGTTGACAACTGAGTTGCACTCTAGCTACTGGCTTGACCGTTATGCAGATGAAAGTGATTCATTTGTAAATGTGAAGGAGGAGTATATTGCTTCCACTTCTTGGCATCGGGCTCTTCAAATCCCTGACAATGCCATTTCGTTAGATGATAGGGATCACCTCTTTGCTAAAGTTGTCAGTCAGAAGGACAGCAAGGTAACACGAGTAGTTTGGAATCCTGGCTCTGAATTTGCGCATTGTGATTGTGAATGGTCATTGCAAGGAAACCTCTGCAAGCATATCATTAAAGTCAATATGGTCTGTGAAAATCTGCAGTGCTACCAATCTTCCTTGTCATTTCAGTCACTTAAAAATATATTAATAGATCTCTGGGAGAAACCAATGGATGATTCTGTTGCATTAGATATTTCAACTGCCTGGACGCACCAAATGCTTGACCAAGTTCAAAAGCTTGTTGAATTGAATAGTTCTGATGATATTGGACTTGTTGTAAACAATATGCCACTGAAATGGGTTGCTAAAAAAGTCAGAACAACATCTGGCAGGCAATCATCAACCCTGGCTTTGTCCTCTAGCTCCAAGAATGACTATGCACGTAAAAGAAATAGGAAGAGAAAGAGGTTGTCTCGTTTTAGATGATTGTTCCTGTAAATATATGAACTTATTTTGGAAGAAGTTTACAATCTTTCAGGGGCGGTAATATTCAGTATTTATTGTACTTGGTGTTGTTTGTTCAAATCCCCTATGAAGGTGGTTCAGATGCTAATAAATTCGAGCTAGAAACCATGTAAATCCTTGATCAATGCTGAATATCTGATTTTCCCTTGGAGTCCAAAAGATGTCAGAAAAGGGCTCAAGAAGCTTCAAGCTGCCTTGAAGCTGAAGTACATGGCCGCTTCATTGATGAAGGTAGCTATTCAGTTTCTAATGACATCATTCGGCTTGAAATCAACCGTCTCTACACTGGATAATGCCTGGTGTTATGGTACCTCCCATCACCATGATGTCTCAACCCAATTTTGTTGCAAAAATAGGAAATTTTGGCATGTACAGACTTGCTTGTTGGTCAATGTGTCTGCAAATCCTTGAAATGCAGTTTTGTTTAATCAGTTCCTTTTACTCTGCCACTTTTTTGGAGTGAACATATACACAAACTGTATACAGCAATTTTATTTGATGCAAAAGAATAAGGTCTTTCTGTTTTATCTTCAGTTACTTGGTTGATGCACTTTCTGAATAACTATGGTAAGATCACTAGAATTAGAAACTTCGAGCAGATGTTTATACATTTCTTAGTTACTTGGCATGTTTAAACAAAGATGTCTATTCCATGTGGAAGCTAGCACAAGGTTGGCAGATTGGTGTATGTTTTGCCACCTTCACCTTCACCTTCAACAGTGCATGGTTCTTGTAGGACCCTAACATTTCTGCTTACTCATGGTTTCGCAGGTAAAGAAAACAATCATGCTTCATGATTTTACACCTTTTACTCTTTTTGAACTTATCTGTGACTGTGCAGAGCGTCAGTTGACTCAGTTCACTTGTGCACCGAGCCTGGAATTGAGTTGTCGAGTATTTCATATTGGTTTCCGACTTTCCTGCCTAAGTTTTTTGAAGCTGGTGCTGTTGTTTATGCTTTCTTTTCTACAGAGAGTGCATTAGTATTTTAATCTCATTATCTAATGCTACTTGGAGACGGGAAAACTTCTCCATTTTTCCATTATCAATTCTTTGGTGTGTGGTTTTTCCTCCTTCCCTCTGGCACTGTATGGTGAATTGAATCTGCTTCTGGTCTATAGTACGAATTTAAAAAGAGGATCAATTGTGGAGTAGGATAGAAGGCTGGAAACGGATTGAGATTAGCTGGATATGTCATGTTCAAACTAGTTTGAATTCATGTCGAGTTTCACAATTGTACTTAAGTTTAGTTTCAATTATGTATACAATTGAATTTCAATGAGTTGTAATCGAGTCAAAGATGAATAAGACTTGAACAACTTGATATTTTCTTGTATTTCATTATGTTTTTCATTAATGAAGTTGAGCTCGAGTCAAGATTCAAAGCGTATTTCATGAAAAATTATCCAAAGTGAGTTTTTACCAATTGATTTCAAACTGAGTTTTCTGTGCTTCTGTCAGTTGACCAAAATGAACTTTTGCCAATTGATTTCAAGTAAGAGTATCGAATAATTTAATTTACTTTTTAAAATGATATACATCATAACATTGAATAATTTAATTTACTATTTTAAATGATATACATCAAAATATCGAAGAACTTAATTTACTTTTTCAATTCTAAATATAGTTTGCTTTGTTTTTCAGTGAGGATGAGTGTTGGTAAGAGAAAGCTTCCTTCCTTCAATGGCTTCTGGCCATGATATTTTCGTAATGTCTAATAGGGAGGAATTGTATGAGTATCAGTTTGTGAATTGACGCACAATTAAGAAAGCAGTGCTCATTCTCATTCAAGAAAGGATGCTTTTGTAATATATTTAATACTTCATATCTTAAGCAATAAAACTTAACTGTTTAATTATTATTTAATTCATTTTTCACATTTATCATTTAATCAAATACATATATTTGTGTATAACATGGAAACAAAAAAATAGGTATATTTGTAGATATAGTATGCAAAAATATTTGACAGACATTTTTGTATTTGTATGTTTGTCTATACGTGTATTATTTTGTATGTTTATATTATGAAGAAAATGTATTTTATATTTTTTCTATAGTCAATTGTTTTTTATATTTTTATATATTTTATGTATATCAAATAAACAAAATACATTATTTTTCATGTTTTATATGTATTTCACATGCTTTTATTTATTACATGCTGTTGATCTATAAAATATCAAATTTGAAGCATTAGGTTTTAAATCAAACAAGATGTGAACCATTGATTTATACCTGGAAATATATTACAAAAGACCACATCTATTGTTTATTAATTCCAAGTACCCCTTCCATATTTAGGAACTTACAATTTATTCCGAGAGGCATTTTTTATGATAGAAACTTCATTCCAATTGAGGATAACTTTGAAAGTTCACATATATTTATGTGTCGAGATCTTAACGGCAAGAGGTTAATGTTAAATGAGGCAACGTTAAGGAGTATAAATATAATTTTTGATCTATTGAGAAATTTTTTATAATTATGATAAATTTTTGTAGTCGTTGATACAATTTACCCTTATAATTAAAATACATCCTGTTAAAACCATTCTTCCTATTTTGAAGTTTACCTTTTTCTTTGCCAAGATTTCCATTTCTCCTCCATTTCGAAATGCTTTCTCCCAAGGACTATCCAAGTTGATAGATCGACACTATACCCAAAATACCCGATTAAATTTTTTTGTTGCAAATTCTATTTAATTCTCTACACCATTCAATATTAGGCACGCTATGAGTATAATTCATTCCTTAAATAAAATACACGATGCTATCTTATATACGTACCGTGTACATATTAAATAAAATATAAATGAAATAGAGTTTGCAATAAAAAATTCAATCATCGAAAAACACTTGGATTACAAAATGGGTCCCAAGACTCGAAAACCCACCACAGAAATTGGCACAAAAATGACTTATAGGACCGTAGGGAACTCCATGATTTGCCAATGGGGATTGAGGCAATCTCACCTTATCCACACTCCCACCACACCCTTTAATCACACTCACTATCCCACCCTTCAGCATCACTCTCCCTCACCACCCCACAAGCCTAAATTTCCACCACCAAAATCTCACAATCTTTAAAGCCTCTGCTCCACCATCTTTGCTCTGAAAATTAGTTTCCTATAGGATCATCAGAAATGGCAGCCATGAACTCTAGTGTTTTGGCATGCAACTATGCCATATCTGGCACTGACCTCAACTCAAAGCTCAATGCGTTGCCTTCGGTTGCCACTCCGGTAGCACCGGTTCAGAAAATGCCTGTGATCAGGGCACAACAGGGCAAAGTTCCTGACTCTAATGACTCAGGAAGAAGAGCTGCCCTTCTTGGCCTCGGCGCCGCCCTATTCACCGCCGCTATCTCCTCCTCGTCTGCCGCCAATGCCGGCGTCATTGAGGATTACTTGGAGAAAAGCAAGGCTAACAAGGTCAGTTCACATGGTAGATTTTTCATGTGTCATTAGAACAACACACATAAAAGATCAGCAAAAAGGAAAAAGTTATAGTTAAATTATGAATTTTCCAAAATCTCTTCATGAATTCTTCATGTTGAAAAAAGACCCTGGAGCTACACAGAAAAAGTATGTCTATGATCCAGAATCAAGTTTCGATAGTAGGATTGCTGAGAAACTTGTTGTTTCATGTAGGAATTGAATGACAAGAAGAGGCTGGCAACCAGTGGCGCAAACTTCGCCCGAGCATACACAGTTCAGTTTGGCACATGCAAGTTCCCAGAAAACTTCACTGGCTGCCAAGATCTTGCCAAGCAAAAGGTTTGATCTTGTGAATTTGGATGCTATTCATCTCTTGTTTCTATGAAATATGATCTGAATTCATGTTACTTTGCTCTGTTTTTGCTGCAGAAAGTACCATTTATTTCTGATGACTTGGAGCTGGAGTGCGAAGGGAAGGACAAGTACAAGTGTGGTTCAAATGTGTTCTGGAAATGGTGAAATGTAAAGACTTTGAGTATATACTCTTTGGAACATGTACCTATTTTCTGATTCAAGGAACTGGTTTTGTGAACTTTCATGCTGCGTTTACTATGTATCTTAGTCCTATTGTTTTTCTTGTTTCTTTCTACTTCTAAAATATATGTAATTGTTAAGAGTTCATATGTCATAGGTGAGGAAATCAACATATGGGAATCTGAAAATTATTTCACAATAATTTGAAATTATTAGGCTGGATGGGCACAAATAATGCAGAATGTGTTGGATTAACAATCATCACATGCTGATGTGCTCTTTTATTCTGCCAACTGCATCACATGGCACAGATTGTAGACTAACATAAATAAGACAATGTATTTATATACTATGGAAGCAATAAAAGTAGTCATTTGTATATGTTTCTGAAAAATTAGAGTTTCAGAATCCTGGACTTCTGTTGTCCGATGAACGGATAAGAGTTTCGGCTACATTCTAAACAATCAACTCTTTTCCGAAAAAGAGAGGGAAAATGATGAAAATGCAAGAAACTCTGCAACTGTATGTATGAAATAAAAAGGACAAGTATTGGCAGAAGATTGCCTTTCTTTGTACCTATGCTGGTGCAACTGCTAGAATTTTGCATTGAATATCAGTTGTTAACAGTATGTCACCTCTCACCCAAAGCTAACTGTAAACATGAATCTAATAGCACAGCCCTTCCTGAAAAACTACAGAGCCGCTTACACTGTACACTGGCTCGTAGCTCTCTATTCACTTGTACACTGGCTCGTAGTTCTTATGTCTGGCAACACAAAAATCGTATGCTCTCTTTCCATGTGTTTTACAACCATACTGTAAGGATGAAAATGCACTCCCCCTGTAGTTCAGGAATATGCGCACCAAGATGATGAGCCATTTTTTTGCAGTTCAAAACATGGCACAGGGGAAACCCCATCACTAAAACCAGAGACGAATTCACAGTTCCATTTCACAGAAGGTGATAAGCCGCTTATACTAACATTTTTCATGCAAATATCCTCAAATGGCGCCCCATCTATCCCCTGTAGCAATGGGGCTTTTCGTGAATCTACACTGATTACATTACTTATAGATATCCCTTTCACTTTCGGCAATGCTTTGGAGTCCCATTTCTCATCGGGATGGTCATCAGCTCCTCTGCTAAACCTAATGGGAACTTTGACTCTCTCCATCATGATATTTCGTATAGTAATATTCGTGATGTATCCTCCTCTCCCCTTGTCGGTTTTGATCCGTACCCCGGCTGCTGAATCTCTAACATACAAGTTCTCCACCAAAACGTTTCTAATTCCACCAGACATCTCGCTGCCAATTCCAATGCCTGAACACGTTGGAGTTGTCCCTGACACTCGTCTTATAGTTATGTTTACGCTCGGCCGAGCCATGCGTATACCGTAATGGTCCCAGCCACTTTTCACGGCTACTAGATCATCACCACTCTCAATGTAACAATCTTCAATACAGACATCTGTGCTCGAATCTGCAGAAGAAAGAATTTTCACAGTAAGGTAGTGCTTTTATACCTTAGACATTTCTTTGTATGTTGATTATATGCAACCTAAAATGATTATTCATGGCCAGAATTGTTGGCAAACTCAGCTTTAGAGGTTTGTGGTACCTGGATCGATACCATCAGTGTTTGGGGCTTGTAGAGGTGCCAAGATGGTCATGTCTTTGATCACAACATTGCTGGAAAAAGGCACAAAACTCATCAGCAAAAATGTTCAAATGAAAAAACCTTTTCCTTTCATCTTATGGGTAGTCTTTTTTGTTGCTTTCTATTAATCTATCTTCTCTCCTTTTTCAATTGTGTATATTCCATTTGCAAAAAGAACTATCAAAAGTTAAAAACTCCGTATTTCCTACCCAAATCATTGAATATAGCAGGCCTTTTCTTTTAAAATATTGTTATTCACAAGGATAGGATCCATTCCTATGTTTAACATTGATTTTAATGAAATACTAAAACAACCGTTTCTCTAATTTAATCTGTAAGTGGGAGTGCGAATCTGCTAGAACTTGATGTCACAAGATTGCTTTGATGAGAGTTGATTCTTTTCTATCTTTCCCCCTACCTTTCTTTGGCTAATGGTCCAACACTAAGGACAACAAAGTTCCTATTATTTATTTTGGCGCTATTATAGTTCTGATCTTTTCCCGTAAAATATGCTGATATGACCGAATAATGATTATCAGTGACAAAGGAATAAGGTTCAGATATACTTTTCGGTATGAGAATATAATACTATCTACATGCTTTAAAGGCCATTAGCTAACTATGCCTTACATTTATTTTAGTTGGTGCCTAATAACTTCCAACCAAAGAGGAGAAATTTAGTTAAACACAAAAGGAAGCAGCAAATAATCATGGATGCATATAAAGGCAGACCTGCTATAAACAGGATGAACGGTCCAGAATGGGGAATTACGGAAAGTGAGGTTGGAAATCAGAATATTATGTGAATTTATCAATTCAACAAGGTGGCCCCTGGTGCACTCTAGTGTCTTATTCCACCAAAGATCCCACCACATCTTCCCCTGACCATCAATTGTGCCATTATGACCTGCAAATCAGTAAACGCAGTCGACTAATTCAGATGGCATATTACAATTTTCAAAATTCAGCTTTTAAGCCCAAAACACAGTATTTGAATCCACATTCTTTTCTCAAGTAAGAATGAAAAATATTATTGGTTTCAGAGTGTTTCTTGACGACTAGCTATCTACTGTTTCTTGAGTTACTAAACGCGGTGCATGCTGCTTCCACCTAATAATGAAACTGAATATGTTGCCAGCCAAAAGTTTCTAGAATGATATCAAATTTAGACAGTCAGAAAGTTAAAAGCTCAGTGTTTCAATCCATCCTTCAGAGTCCAGAAAACAAAGACTAGTTTTCAACCCATCCTTCAAAGTCCAGAAAAGATTGAATGAAAAACAAAGTTCGACTAGTTTGCTCCAAAGATCTAAATTGCTTACATGCTCAAGCTAGGAGATAGGAACAAAGACACAAATTTAAAATCCATATTCAATTTTATATAAGGCGTCAGCTTGTTATCGATGGTGTCAATACACATAATTTATCGTCTCCCTAAAGCTATTTAATATTTAACAAGCGAGTTCAAGATGGTGTTGACATACTAGTGTTGAGCCATGGCCAACATATACAAGTTGTTTAATGATAGCCATTACCTAACATTCAAGGATGTTTACCTGTAATCACAACATTGGTTAAAGAATTTCCGTGAATGAGGCTAATATGTCTCCCTCCCAGCCTCTCTCTCCCTCTTCCATATGAAGGCAACGGCTCGATGATGGGCCATTCCTCAGGGTCCTACTATCAAGATTAATATAATTAGAAAAGATAAGCAAATTCTGATTTCGGCAAACCATTAATAACTCTGTGATCACGTAAACAAGAAACCACGAAAGGATCAGTTTAATCTAACAATGAAGTCAAGAATCATTATTTAAATCCTGCTTTACTTCTCTCTCCACTGTAGAAGAGAAGAATTCTTCTACAGCCTCTCCTGTTGTGTTTCTGCTTCATGTCAATTCGTTTGATAGAGTTTGGTAAACCAATTTTTTCTCCCCATCTAATCCCCAAATCTACTAATTCAAGATCTGTAGAAATCCCATTTGTGAGCTGTGCTTTCAGAATTTTGATAATTGCCAGTAAGACAAGAAATCAACAAGCCCACTTCACCCTTCTGCATATATCATTAAAAATTGTTGATCTTTAGCGTTTCTGGAATTCTTTAGTCAGTTGCTTGCCTTGTGCTAGTTGCCAAGGTCTAAAGACTTTCTTTCTCCTTTTCCCAACATCCCCACCCCACCCCCAAATACAAAAACAAAACATCAAATCTCTGCCTGAAAACATGGCAAATCTACGTGCCATGTGCAGACAGAAAATCAAGACCTAGTAATCCTGCAACATAACCAATAAAATAGAAACAGAATCCTGTATGGCATTAATGTTTGAGGGGAACAAGAATTAGAAAAACAGAATTATTTTATGTAATTGAGATTAAATAATTCACATATAAGCATTGAGTCACCTGAGATCCCAAGATCACAGCACCATCTTCCAGAAACAGCGTGAAATCGCTGGTGAGATTGAAGCTTCCCGTGAGCCACCTCCCCTTTGGAACATTCAGCTGGGCCCCACCTGTCCCCCTGAATTTCTCCATGTACTCCATCGCCCTCCGGAACGCTGCCGTATTGGAAGTCCTCCCATCGCCCACTCCGCCAAACTCTGAGATGGATTTCACCACCTTCCGCGGCGGCGGCGCCTCAAATAGACCGGAGCAGCTCGGAGGCCCTCCGGGCCTCTCCAGCCCGGCCTGGGTCGAGATGGGCCCGAGTTGAAAGATGGTGTTTCTGGTGATGTGGATGCTAAAAATTGCTATCCCCGTGAATATAAGCAAAAGGAACGCCCATGAAGGTCTCGTGAAGCTTGCTCTTATGGCGTTGGCTAATGGGTTATCGCCCTCCATCATCAATTTCCCACTGTATATAGAATATATCTACAGATACATGCATGAGAATTATGTAATCTTGATTTGCTTTTACTGTTTAAAAACGATCGATGTATGCATATACATGTGTGTTTTATGTGTATGTCTAGATGTATGTGAGTGAAGTTTGAGGAGGGAATGGAAGAAGAAATGGGGCGGGCTTAGAAGAAACGGTGGTTAGCTATCCCCGTGAATATAAGCAAAAGGAACGCCCATGAAGGTCTCGTGAAGCTTGCTCTTATGGCGTTGGCTAATGGGTTATCGCCCTCCATCATCAATTTCCCACTGTATATAGAATATATCTACAGATACATGCATGAGAATTATGTAATCTTGATTTGCTTTTACTGTTTAAAAACGATCGATGTATGCATATACATGTGTGTTTTATGTGTATGTCTAGATGTATGTGAGTGAAGTTTGAGGAGGGAATGGAAGAAGAAATGGGGCGGGCTTAGAAGAAACGGTGGTTACGGATGCATGAGGATTGTCTGTATATGTATATGTATGGAAATAATACGGGGTGAGATTTTTGGGTTAATACCGTAGATAATGCGAGCTTTAATAAGAAACTGGAAGGTGAAAGGGCCCCCTTCCACCCCCCAACCCCCCCCCCCCCCCCCCCACCGACGCGGGGGGGGTGGGTGGGTGT
>NC_026159.1:6424306-6489522 GCF_000512975.1 Sesamum indicum | reverse complement strand
TGTGGAAACGGGCGTGATTTTGGGGGGGGGGTGGGTGGGGGAGGGGGGGGGGGGGGGTTATTTACTAGGAAAGTTTAAGAAGCACCGCTACGTCTTGAACTCTTGATAGATAAATTTTTTAATTAAATAGTTTTGAATTTGATTTTCTTTGTTGACGTGTGTGTTGTATGCTTCAAAAATTTGTTAATACTTTTATAAGTGATTCATGACAGTTACGTGCATTTAAATGAATAAATTTTAATTTAAGCAAAAAAATTTAAATGACTCAATTTTTTAAAAAATTAAAATATATCAATATTCAGCAAAATATAGTTCAAAATTAATATGAAATGATTTGAAATCTTTTAAATTTTAAATTATCCAAATAAATTTAAAAATTTTGTTATTGGGGATTTAAAATCCATTATTTCAAATCTTCCAACCTTAAAGATATTGATGTGGGGACCATATTTGGGTATCTCAAAATGACAAAGTATTTTAGTCATATTACTTAATATCTCAATTGGCCTTGGACCTGTGTCTATAGCTTTTCAAGTCCTACCACTCTATCTCCCATCTCATCCCATCCGGACACAAGTACAAACGAACCCACCACAGATTTACAATTAAATGTGAATAAACAGTCTACGTATAATCGTACAACACTCGATAATACCTATAAATACACGTCCTCCATAATTCAAAATTCAACCTTTAATACACTGTGCTATCCTCACTAGCTTCACATCTCAAACGATCTAACTAACTTGACATTCAAGAGACAGAATCGAGATCCTCTTGTTCCTATGTTGCTCTATCTTACAAAACTTGTTTGAGATTATTTTGAATCGAAATAAATTTAATTGCTATAAATTTCTTCAAATTATGTTGTTAATAATTAGAGTCGAAATCATTCAATTTTTTTTGCGAGGAAAAAAAAAAGAAAGAAAGAAAAAGGAGAATTGAAGAAAAGCATATCATCTTTGTTGGTTGGTGGGAAAAAGAAATTCGGTGGGAGTGAGTTCACATGATCCAAGGGGTGATATTTGGTCAATCATATTCGTTTTAAATAAAATTAGAGTTGACCAATGCCTGGCCTGATGATTGACGGTGTTACAGGTAGGTTGCAATTTTGAATATTTGTAATGGAGAAGTAGGTTTTCTTTTTTACCCTTTCATGATTGGAATTTATGTGGAGATCATTCTGTCTTATAAAATGGAATTACGCTGTTTGGAACCATAAATTTGAATATAAAAATTTTAAATTTTAAATTTATTTGAATAATTTAATATTAATAAACAATGAAATTAATGTGATTTTGAGTAGCGTCTATTTTAAATAATTTTTTTAATAATAATTCAAATTATATTTAGGAGAATGGTCGTAAAAAAAAGAGATATTTCAAGGGTGTAAACAGTAAGGGCATTTTTGTCATAAAAAAATTAATATATATCATGAGGGATCCTTTTGTTATATTTTATAGTTCAGGGGTACAAAGTGTATTTGACCCTACTATATATTAACGGAGAGGTCTACCTTATTTTTGGTATGTTATTTTACTTTTTTTTTTTTCATTTTTTTCCATCCAAAATCTATATGTAGTAAAACTTATTTTTTTTGAATAGTTATTTATTTTTATTTAATATCTCCTACTCTAAATATTCACTTTCATATTATTTAATTTTTTTATCATAAATATTTTCATATTATTATTTTACTACAATAAAAAAATTAGTAAATAATATTTAATTATTTTATTTTTTGACACATATATTGAATGTGCCACATACAGATAGTATATATTAATAGAGAGCACCTTTCGATCTGTTTTTTTTAAATTTAATTTTTATTTTTAACTTTCCAGTCTCCCACTATCTATTAATAGTTATTTTTCTTTTTCTTTTTAATTTTCATGCATCTTTTTTTCACAATTTTCTTAGAATTTCAATTTTAACCTATTATTTTACATATACTTTATTAAATAATAAATATTCTATTTTTAAATTGCATTATAGAATTTTCACACACATAGAATATACCATAAATTACTAATATTTTAATTTTAATTTAATTAATTAATTTATTTACTTCCCACCGTTCCGCTCTTCTGCATCCCCAAACCACAGTTTTAAACCTCTAAATTGCCCACTCTTCTCAACTTCCACTAACTTCAATTTTTTATAATTTTTTCAATTAAATTACATTTTTAAAAATATAAACTATTTTTTGAAAAACAAAAAAATTTAAATCATGCACACTCATAAGAGCGTGCGACACACACCAGTGTAAATTATTATTCAGTGCAGTCTTAAAATTTTTTAAAATATATTATGATCCATCTCATGATTTTTAACATAATTTTTCAACAGCTAAATTCTGAATTTCTTCTATTTTGCTCATATTAGCATTTTTCGTAACAACGGAAACAATTCCACAAAAATATATTATAAAATATAATATTTTTTCAAATAAAATCAAACCAAAACACCTAAAAAACTACTAGAAGAAGGGTGTGAAGTGATGATGAACAAGATCCTCGTATTATTCTTCCCTGTTAATGTTCACAGCCGACCATGTATGTCTCCATGTGGTATTATTCTGTGTTCTGTTCTATATAATTCCACACTCCCTCCACCACCATTTATTAATTATTACTAATTAACTGTCGCATAAATATAATAATAACAATTACTTAAAAAACATTGAGATTCTTAAGTTCTTGGGCTTATAATTTAAATATGTCTTTGTCTATTACATCATAAATTTTGATGAGTTTATTGTAATATTAGTTCCAAATTATAGGTCATTTGCACCTCTCGTTTCGTACTTTTAAAAATAATTAGTTTTAATTTCATACTTTTATATTTTTGTGCAAAATAAGTGTCAGAAATATATTTCATACTTTTATATTCGTAATTGTTATTTATACCCTTTATTTGAATCTTATTCAAATTACATCCAAAATAATTAGGTCCAATTTACATTAGGTCTTATCTGTGTTAAAATGTATGAAGTAATTACAAATGTTTTTTTCTTTATAATGATATCTATATTTATTTAATAAAAAAATAATTTATAAAACTTACAATCGATAAAGTAAATTAAAAGCTTTTCAAACTTTTAATACGTGCAAATTAAATATCGTTGAAATATAAATAATAATCTTGACTTTGTTTAAATAATGGATCGTCATTAATAAATTACACAATCGGCATAAAATTGAGATACCAATGAAACTTGAAGAAATGGTACGAAAAAAAGTTAAGAATGAAAACCATTTTCTAACTTTGAAATAATTTATTTTATTCGTTTGAAATTGAGTTCAGTTTTAATTTAATGACATTTTTGTTATTCCATATAGTAATCGAGCGTAACTAATTTAAATTTCTTTCGTATTTTTTATATTTTTTTATCACGCCATGTTTAAATTAATTTTAGGATAAAATATAATTATTTTTTCTAAAATTTGGTATAATTATGAATATTCTCTCGTCGTTTTAAAAATTACCAATATCCTCCTGATTTAAAGGTCGTCTAACAATTAGCCCAATCTGTTAGGTTTTCATCTATTTTTTATGATGAACTGACCAAAATGCTCTTGTGGATTAAAAATTATAATTTAAATTATCTATTAAAAAACTTTTTTATTTTTTTTACAAACTAAGTGGATACTTTTTTTTTTAATAATTTTTAAAATTTTTCCATCACCTATTCAATTTTTTTATAAGTTTTAATTTTCTAAAAAAAATAAAAGCCTATAGTAAGGGCAAAGTTGACAATTTCATACATCCATCCAATGATTACATAATTTCACAAACATCAGGGGGTATTTGTAATTTTTTAAACAGTGAATGGTATTCACAATTATATCAAATCTCACGAATAATTATTATAATTTACTCTTAATTTTATCCAAAATTCAATTTGAATTTATTAGTGCACAAATAAAGATGAAAAACGATGGCAATAGTTTTTCAAATATCCATCTGAAAATAATAATAGACTATGTATAGAATTTGATAATTTTAAATAACAATTAAATGGAAGCAATTGATTATCAAAAATATAAAAATTAAATTAATTTTTAGGTTATTAAATTTTACCCATTTAATGCCCATACTCGAAATACTTATTCCCGTGAATATAAGTCCAGGTCTAGACCTGATATAAAATTATTGAGTATTAGATATTATAGTGGATCCGAATCCAAATATTAACCCGCCCATTAACAAATCTACCTCGGCCTAAAGACATTAGGCCCAGGATAATGATCCAGACAGCCCAGCCCAGGCTTTTCCAATTTGGGCCTCCAGCCCGGATACAGTATTGAGCCCAACCCAGTCTCCACCTACCAGTAAGCCGGCCCAGCCCGGTAACCATATATCAAAAAATGATAAATAGTTATACATAGATGGGCCACCTATGTGAAACTGTTTTTTCTTTTTTGTTTGGTTTTTGTTTTTGTAATGATTTATAGTGAAAATTAAAACGAGCTGTCGATATTTAACATAATTATATATATTTTTTTTTATTATATAAAATTTTTTTAATATTTTTTTATATTTGATAAAATTATGTAATCGTTCGATGGAGATATAAAATGTCCATTTTTCCTTCTAGTTCGTAAGTTTTTGTTTAGAAAATTTATTTATAAATCAAGCGTATTTTGACCAATTCACCTAACGGAATCGGCTAGTTGTTGGAGGAATATCAAAATCAAGACGATATTTATAGTTATTTTAAATTTTAGAAGCGCCCGTTGTAATTTATTCTAATTTAATATTTATTGTTTTCTAATATATATTGTGTATCGATATGTCAATATATAGATATAGATATAGATAAAATATATTTTTTTCCTATTTAAAAAAAAAAAAAACAAGCTGAAAACTGACAAATGACTTGTCATCATCTCCTGCTCATGGGAAGAAATGTTATTTTATTTTGACTTATTGTATAAGTCTATTACAATCCAAGCAATCACTTAGACCTATAGCTACGCATACCACTGAAAACTTTAAGCACAAGCCAATCATATTAATTTTTATAAACTATTTAATAAATTATTAATCTGAGAATTTATAGTTGAGTTAAAAAAATATTATGAAATTTTAGTTTGAGACCATTAATTTTTCAATAATTATAAGTTATAGAATTTCAAAATATTAAAATTCTGGAAACTGGGATACCTGTGTACGTAAAAAGATTTATTTGAATTGAATTTTTGCTACTTTAGATTTAATAACTGAAATGAAATATCAATGTTAGTAAATTAGGCGAATTATTATTTGAGTTTAAATGTATTGAATGATATAATCATGGATTAAATTTTATCGGGAAAAAAATTATTTTTGTAGCAGGAAATTTTCAAAAAAAAAAAAAAAGGCAAATATATATTAATTGGACTATATGGCGATTAATTTATTGAGATAATGATGTAATAATATAATTACAACTGAATTTGAGAGAAAATTATATGAGTATGAATTAAAAAAAATCTATATCCACTTGCATTATCTTATCATTTTCTTCCTACATAATAAACTGAATAAATAAATTAATTGCGATCGATGATTAATTAATACATATAACAATAATAGTGTGACAACTAGGGATGAAGAATTAATATATATATATATATATTTATATATAATTACCTCGGATCTGAGACTCAACAATCCCAAAGTCCCTCTTCCTTAATATTGATTAAATTTATAGCTGCTATATTACTTGGGAATATCTGAAAATAAAGCTATATTTTTCAGAGTAATTATTTAGAGATGGTGAGTTCGAATTATATGGATACATGTGTTTAGTCTATTTTTAATATATTTATTTTGAATTTGATTTTAGAAAATTTGATATATTACGTACTAAATGCTGTAATTATAGTACGTCAATTGATTAACATTATTGATGTATTTTTTTAAAAAAAAATAATAATAAGTTGTACTCTTTCGCAATAATTTACAATCCACTTAAAATATTTAATTATTCTATATAAAATCATCCCCTGAACGTTAATAATTATATACATTCAATCATACCCATATCACCAATCCCAAATAAAATCCACTCCTTGGCTTTACATTTTTGTTTCTTGATTTGCTCACAAAAATATATATACTATAGTACGAATTAATGCACGCCTATCCACATACACTTTCTTTCCACGCCCAACAAATAATAAACATTTAAATATCTTACTTTAATTATATATACATATATATATATATATTATTATCACACTACATGTATATTGTCTATGATCAATTTTTAGATTACGATTTCATTTTGATTTGGGTTCCAATGGCAATAATCCCTGAATTGTTGATTCGGGATAAGTATTTGATATATGAAAAAACGAGCAAACATTAGGCTATTCATGAGAGTTTTTCCAATTAAATTTTAATTTTAAGATGTTTAAGCTAGTTGAGCGATTGAGGAGAAAACTTAAATATTGCTCTCTCAATAATGATGTACATCAATCACAAAAGATCTTTCAAGTATTTATATATAGGACCAAATGTCAATACTTGTGAGGATCCACGTCTATGATCTTAATCTTTCAGGTGTTGTATGATCGATGGTGTTGATGTTAGGTCACCAAGTCCGGTCGGACTGGGTGCAAGCCAGAATGTTAAAAGTGAGAGTGAGAGGATTTCAATCCTATTTGGATATTTTCAATTGTAAGGGGGTTGTTTTTGTATTTAATTTCATTTTTTTGCTCGATCTAATCAAATTTAAGGTTAACTTACAACGAACTCTCTTTAAGTTTGTCATAATTATGAATACCCTTTTATTGTTTGAAATATTACAAATGCCCCCCTCATGTTTGATAAAATTATATAATCATTGGATATGGAGGTATGAAATTGTCAACTTTGCCTTATTGTATTCTTTTTATTTTTTTTTAAAAAATAAAAATTTATAAAAAAAATTGAACGGAATGGATGGAAATTTTTTAAAAATTATAAAAAAATTATCTACTTAGTCCACAAAAAATTAGAAGTTTTAAAAATTAAATAAAATTATAATTTTTAATTCACAAGGACATTTTGGTCAGTTTTGCAAAAAAAAAAATTAGAAGAAAATCTAATGGATTGGGCTAATTGTCAAGACAACTATTAAAATCAAGGGGGTATTGGTAATTTTTTCAAACAATGAAGGTGTATTCATACTTATGCCAAATATCAAGAGAGATTATTGTGATTTATGTCAAATTTAATTATATTTTTTAGTTTTAAAAAATAATACGTGTGAATCACTGGTGAATATCAGAAAACGTGATAAAACATTCATATGCCGTTTCCTCCGTCATAAGGTCCACTCCTGACTCCTCCCAACTTTTTCACTCAAACTCCACTTCAAATCAACCCTCCCCCCCTCCCCATCTAGACCCTCAGGATCAAAATTCCATGGACAGAGAACAATCCCACCAACTTCAGCTCCTTGGCTTCTATGGCATTTTGAGGGAATCCTTCACCATCACATTCTCAAAGAGGAAAATTTTCAGCCAAATCACATTTCTCACTATCTTCCCTCTTTGTCTCCTCTTCTTAGCCCATCTCCAAGTTTCCAACTTCCTCTTTGCAAACATAATTCACAATGAAGAGGCGTTGCACCACGCTCAAGACTTCTCCTCCATTTCAGGCGCCCTACCGTCCGAAATCGTCCTGTTTTGGCTCATCAAAACCGCGTACCTCATCTTCTTCCTCGCCCTCTCCTTACTCTCGACGTCTGCAGTCGTCTGCACCGTCGCATGTGACTACACAAGGAAAGAAACCATGCTCACGGACGTTATGACCGCCGTGGTACCCAACGTCTGGAAACGACTCCTGGTGACGTTCGCATGGAGTTTCATCATCGTCCTTTCGTACAACGTCGTTGCTTTCCTGGTACTACTCCCATCACCATTAGTGTCGTCGACAAGCCCTAGCCCGGCCCGAGCCGTGTTTTCGGGCGTCCTTTTCGTCGTCTACGTGGTGGGTTTCGTGTACGTCAGCATCATATGGCATTTGGCAACTGTGGTCTCGGTGTTGGAACAAGAATGTGGGATTGAAGCCATGATGAGGAGCAAGGAACTTGTGAGGGGCAAGGTGGTCATTTCAGGTGGGGTATTCCTGTTCCTCAACTCATGTTTTGTGTTGATCCAGGTGGGGTTCGAGAGGTTTGTAGTTGTGGACGTGGGGGGGTCGTTTTGGGGCAGAATCGGGAGTGGAATTGTTGGTTTGTTGTTGTTGTGTGGATTGACGTTGTTAGGGCTCATAGTTCAGACGGTGGTGTACTTCGTCTGCAGAACGTGTCAAGGCGAAGATGTGGTGGGCAAGATGTGGTCTGGACATGATGAGGTCGAGGTTTACTTGGGTGATTATGCTCTCTTGAGATCTGATGAGGATGTTCGATTTCAGCAACTTTACGTGTAATTGACGACGTCTTTCAATTCTAGTTGTCATTATAAGTTTAGGGTGAGTTGTCTTTAATTTTTTTCATTTTTGGTGTTATACAATAATGTCCATATCTATCACCACTTTTAAATTATAATTTATTTTAATTAGCTGCTGTGGTACGTGGTCCTCGTGAACGTATAAAAAATTATTATGTGAAATAAAGAGAAATTATTAAAATTGTGCAAGATAAAAAAATATGGACTACATTGAAAAAGAAAAAATAAATTGTGGGGATCATTAAAACTATAAAAGTTTATGAGAAAAAAATACGGAGAATGTGAGAGAAAAAACTAAATTATAACGAGTAGTGGGTTGAGAGAACACATAATTATATGATTATTAAAAAAGTTAAAATTACTATTTTGACCAATTTATTTTTTTAATGAAAGAAATGAATTAATGGATAAATTGGGGTATTAAAAAATTGGTACGACATAAGAGTTTTCTTTTATAATAACTAGCCGTTATGACAAACTGTCCCTGTGTGCATATAATAAATAATTGTTTACGCTTTAAATATATCATAAATAAGAATAAGATTATAAACCAACACATCCCATTTAATAAATAAATAAAATAAAAACTAATTTGGGAATATTATCAACACAAAAAAAATGGGTATGGTGAAATTTTCATATTTAAGTATAGATAGATTGTATAAATCATATATGGATGTGAAAAAGAATCTGAGTAGGGGTGGTTGAAAATGCATAAGGACATTTTTGGTAATTTAAAAAATTGGTATCTTTGCGTAAGTAATCGCTACTTGTAAGTGAGAAAGGAGTTTTCTTTTTTATATAATTAAACAATTACAGGTTTCATTATGTATGTGTTATGTAGAAAACAGAAAAAATGCAATTGAAAATGCAATTACAGGTTTGGAGAAATGCTGCAACTAATGAAAGACTTTTCTTTCATAGATACATTCACATTCACCAAAAACATTACACACCAAATCCTACTGAAATACACTTAAATTACATACATCCATTAAAATACACTTAAATTACACACATCTACACAAAATAGAACCTAAAGCAGAAAATATGAACGACAACTACTGAAATTAATTTTTATTTTCTACAATTTCTCTTCAAGTTTGCAAAGTCCTCCCCAATCTTCTTCATTTCTTCGATCTTTACTTCGTATCCAGAATATTTTGCTAGCAATTCAGGGATTACAACCTTTACCCAAACACACGTTGATGGATTTTTTCAATAAAAAAATCGATATCCTTCGATCTACACAAGAAATGAGAAAATTACAAAAAAATGAGAAAATTTAATTGAGGAAAATGAAAAAAAATTGCATAAAAATGAGAAAAACTAACAGATTAAAATGAGAAAAAAAATTACAGAAAACATAGAAAAATTAATGGAGAAAAATGAGTAAAAAATTGCAGAAAAATCAACAAAAAAATGAAAATTTCAAGAAGAAAAATGAGAGAATAACCTAGTAATTTTCACAAGAATGGAACCTTCTACCTGGGTTCTCATTAGTCTATGAAGTTCTCACTATAGCTTTCTTTCCACAATAGCACAAAATTCGTCTTGAGATGGTAGACATATTTTCGAGACGGGAAGGAGATGAGGACGGAAGCAAAATGGGGAAGAAATTATATTTTTCCCTTTTTTTTAGTTGCTAATTGGCTTTGGGAGGAAAAAAACAAGTCCACCTCAAGTGCCACGTAACACTATAGTGCCACATAACACTATAATGCCACATGAGACTAAAAATTTTCAAATTAAAGAGCATGTGCCGTGACATGCTATTTTTTACCAAATTAAAATTCAAGTTCTGTTCTCCGTTGTAATCTAATTGACTCATTTCTGTAAATTAGTAGTTAAAATATGATAACAACAAAAGTTAGTGTACTAAAATGAATTGCGGACAAAGTTAATGGACTAATATTTTTTTTTCCTCCTAAATTATACGATAAGTACAATAAATTTGCAGTGTAACTAATATATAATTAAAAAAAAAAGCGACAGTCATATTAAATATACTATATTTATTTTGTGATTGATTTGTTTCAATCTAATTTGATTGGAATGATTTTTTAGAATTATGGACAAACTATGAAGAATTCGTTTTTAGAATTATGGACAAACTATGAAGAATTCGTTTGCAATTTCGTGGCTCATCATACCATACGTGGAAAGCACTACTCCAACCTACTCAGCCATGCAAAGCTCCGGCCATCCACCTGCCCAAACTTCAAACAATCGATCGTACACACAATCAGCCACGTATTGGACATGCAAAACCCTCTTTCGTTCCTATATATACCGTACCCTCCCTCACTCTTCCCTTCATCTCATCACATCTCAATACATATATAGATGGCGAGGTTCAGTGCGTGTATGGTGCTGATCGCTCTGATCATAGTCCTCTTGGCTGCAGCGACCACCGCGGAGATCGTGAATCCCGGGAGGGAGTCGCAGCGTTGCCGTCAGCAGATTGAGAGGCAGAGGCTGAGCTCTTGCCGGGAGTACCTGATAGATAGCAGCCGACCAGTGATGATGGAGGGCGGAAATCAGGGGCGGAGCTGGCGGGAGGAGTTCCCCCGGTGCTGTGAGGAACTTGAGCGGATAGACGAGCAGTGTAGGTGCCAAGCTGTACAGCAGGTATAGTGATTGTGGAAATTCTCATACTGCTTTTATTATAACTGAGAAAAGTTATCATTTTTAGTCTTTTCATCGGATTTTGACCGAAAATGCATTTGCTAAGTATGTGATCGTTATTTAAAATACCGACGGAATCTCATGAAATAGCTGAACTTGAAACTTTGTTTGTAATTTATGTGATTATTAATGAAAATCTCTTAATTATAGAACTAGAAGGGTTAAATACATCACGTGACTAAGAGTGAACGAAGAGTTAATTGATGGGTTAAGTATAATTTATTGGCTTAAAGGTAATTTTCGTTCTCAGGTTATTCTTATTTTAATCTTTTAAGTTACTAGGGTTTCATTTTGGTCTCGTAAAAGTGAAAAAATCTCAATTTTGATACAAATTTGGTCGGAAAGTTGAGTCATTCACTGGAAAAAATCACATGCCAGGTATGTGACTTTTTAAATTGAGGCTTGCATTGTGATTGACTGAAAAAGATGACTTTTTAAATTGGGGCTTGCATTGTGATTGGCTGAAAAAGATGATGTGGTGAAGATATGACCTGAAGTTAGGGGACTAAAATGAGAATGGCTTGAAGTTACGGGACGAAAATTTCTTTTAATCCTAATTTATTTTTGTGTTAATGAAAAAGTTCAAAAAAAAAAAAAGTTTTTATGAGAAAATAAAATGAAATTTATCCGCTTATGATTTATAAAATGATACAATTTATTTTTTTTGAAAGGGGATAAACTACATCATTTTTAGTGTCACTCTTTGTAATTTAAAAATTAACGTAATTTACCTTTTTTTGGGAGGGATAAATTGTATTATTTTTATTGTCACGGTGTAAATTGCATTTTGTTTTTCATAGGATTTTCTTTACATTTTTTCATTAATATGGGGTTAAATTGTATTTAACCGGTGAACTTCACTAATATCAGTGAATTTGATGAATATCAGGTTCTCATCTATCGTTGTCAAACAATATTAATTGATTAATTAATGAATAATTGGAATTTGGATATAATAATAATATTATATATATATAATTGATCAGGTAGTGCAGCAAGAACGACAAGGGGGAGAGCTGCAAGGGAGAGAGCTGCAAGAGATGCTGCAGACGGCACAAAGTCTGCCCAGCTTATGCCGCATCTCACCTCGCTACTGTCAGAATATGGGAGAAGTTGCTGGTCCTATGTTTTAGACAATTATATATATATAAAAATAAAAGGAGGTTGGTGCCTGTTTTTGCAGGCTCAACCCTCATCATGATCTGATCTTGTCTCTAATTAATGATAATTAGTTAGAGTGATGATGTAACAAAACTAGCACTCATCTATTGCTTATGTCTTTAGTATACTAATCACTTAAGTCTTTAAAATTTTGGAAATTTTGAGGTTTTACGTAACTTAATTAAATTATAATTTTAAGGATTAAATACATTTTACTCTTTCAGTATGTAATTTTCGTTAACCTTCATTTTACCCGTCTCTTATCGTTGGATAATTCTTTAAATTAAATAAAAATACTCTTAACTATTAGTATGATATATTCGCATTAATGTTTTCTATTATTCACTATATCGATCGATTTGAGAAGTTTATTCAATTATAATGTTTATGAATTCATACTATATTTGTATAAATTGATCAAGTATAAAATAATTATTTTGAATTTGAGTGTATTTGTATAAATTAATTCAGTATAAAATAATTATTTTGAATTTGAGTCTATTGGTATAAATTAATTCAGTATAAAATAATTATTTTGAACTTGAGTGTATAAATAGTCACATTGTTGAGGGATAGTATTACATTCTCCTATTATGAGGTTTGGTGTAATTATATATAATTGTTTGTGGTTTGGAATATTACATCTAGCATTTTGAGGTTTGTTTCCATCTAATAAATAAGTTTCTTCATTAGTCAAAATTTATTTGAGGTTTGTTTCCATCTAATAAATAAGTTTCTTCATTAGTCAAAATTTCATCTAATAAATAAGTTTCTTCATTAGTCAAAATTCATTTGAGATTTGTTTCCATCTAATAAATAAGTTTCTTCATTAGTCAAAATTTATTAAATTTACTGATATTAATAAAAAAAATTGAAGAAAAATTGATGTTTACATTCGATTGACTTATTTTATAGCAACTTAAACAATTTTTTTCTGACTAAATTGCTCTTATAATGGTGAGAATATATTTTATCGCATGCGTTAATACGTGAAGACATATGAGGGTAATATGATTACAAAAAGATTTATTTGATCTGTAAAAAAATTAGGACTAAGTCAATCAATGATAAATATAGATTTTTTTTAATTTTTTTGTTAATATAAGCAAGTTTGGTAAATTTTGACCAAGCAAATTTTAGGGGTGCTAAATGTAATTTTTCAAACTATAAAGGGTCTATATATAATTATGTTAAATTTCAGGCTGGAGTGTGTAATTATCCCTATTGATAATTAGCAAAAGTTTATAAATTTATTAATTTTAAATTAAAGAATAAAGAAGCATTTTTCCAATATTAAAATTTTATCCATTAGTATTTTAGAATATAAGCTCTATCCGAATAAAAAGAGTCGTTATTATAGATGTGTCTTCAAATTTGAATCTTATGTAAAAATATTTGGTGTGGATACATAGAGGTCATAACTATCAAATGGCATGGGTTTGGGTAGTATTGTAATTAATTGACAGGTTTAACATGTTGGACCTAAAGTTAGATTAAAGGTAAAATAAAGTTATTACATGAAAAGATTAAAAAGAAAAAAAATAAAAAAAAATAACCTCATAACTCGCAAATTACATCACTTGCCATTTTGGTGTCAAAACAATAGGTTCGATGACTATTTGTAATATTTTTGTCATTAAAATTATATCTAATATAATGTGCAAACACAAGTTTATAAATTTTTTTTTAATTTAAAACCAATAACATTGATTTTATAAATATGTGCTTAATTCAATATTATTTATTAACATCATAAATAGATAAAAACTGAAGTCAAATTGATTGATCTATTTAGCTATAGGGGCATTAAAGTGAACATAGCATATTATTAATAGTCGACGGTAATTTTATTCCTTTTTGTTTATTTAAAGGATTATCACAAAAATAAAAGGGTAATCGAAAGTTTTTTTAGTTTAGGGGGTAATTGATGATGGTGGTATACTTTAGGAGTATAAAATTTATTTCACCCTAATCTTAATTATTTTATAAATTAATTCACTTGGAAAATACCACTCTTCAGTCACAGGATAAAAATTAAATTATTTTCCTGCAATATTGCAGATAACATATACAATTTTGTTGTCTATTATCTACAAGAAGTAGAGGAAGTGGGTGTTTTTGTCTTGTAAGTAAATGATTTATATATTTAGAGAGAGAATAGAGTTGTGATTCTTCCTCCTTAATTCTTTCTTTTTATTCTGTCTTATTTGTTAAAAAATTACAAACTAAATGGTGAGACTTTAATTTGTAAACAATCTTATTGGTACGTATATTTGAATTTAAATCTCGTTTACTTTGAATATTCGATTAAATAAGTGATAGTATTATTGCATCATGATAAAATTTAGTTATGTATTTACTTTAACTGATATACATGTACTATTGATTGGAGAAATTATTATTGAATCTTTTGAGATGTAGCAAAGACAAAAAAAGATGTGGGTAAAATTGAAAAATTACACGTTTACCAGAGTAGTTGTAGCTGGAACAGTGATTGGTACAAGGTTTATGGTCTAATACCGAGTCCTCGTACCTTATAATAAAATACTGAGTTTAATACATCAAAGTAAACGGGGCTATATATCTAGTGGTTGATAAGGCAATTCACCGGTGGGTGCACTGCATGAGCTGTGCCATGAGCATTGTTGCAGTGGGCTGTAGTTGAATGATGACTTGGATCTGCTGATTCTATGTCTACATCATCCATTACGATGTTCGTGCAGGGAACGACTTCGCTGCAGCTGAAGTTTATCGTAGCTTGTTTGCCGATTGATGTTCCGTGGAGTCCCGAGTACCTCACATCACTAATTTTTACTGCAAATGTCTGATGGTGGAAGAAAGATAATTAGCTGAAAGTTAGGAGTGAAAAAGAGCAACTATGATATTTTGAAAATTTTAATTTGGATTGGGTTTGGTCAGATTTGACTTAATTATATAGCAAGGGTAGTATACTTGTCGTGAGATTAGTGTACAGTTTAAGAATTGTGATTAATTACGTTACAAGTGTATCATACTTTCTATATGATTGATTTTGTTCGGACAGACATGATTTGTGTAAGAATTTTCCCTCACTTATATATATATATTTGCTTACTTTGTCGGCGCATTTCTTGTGAGGACAGTAATACTGGTCAATAATAACAGGGTTATCAGCTGCTACGAAGGTGATTCTTGAGAAGGTGATGTTCTTCGCAAATCCAGAGCCTCCCTGCACAACAAGAACCAACACGTTAATCTTTATACTTCTTTTTATTTGATGTTTGGTGTAAGAATACGTAGATTCCTTATGATTTGGAACATTACATTTAGTATTCTAAAGTTTGTTTCGATTCAACAAATAAATCCCTCTATCAATTTAAATTTATGAAATTTCCTGATATTAGCAGAAATATTAAATGAAGATTACAGATGACTTTCATGCTTGTGATTGTGTTAAGCTCGTTTGAGTCAATGGTTACCTGCCATGTTTTGATCCTCACTCCATTCTCAGTTCTCGTAAAGCTGCTATTGGTTATGCTTATTCCTTCTACTTGGTCGTGGCCTCCAGCTTCCCCTAAACTCCCGATACTACAGAAAGACATGGAAAAGATCTTTGTCGATGCAAAAAATAAGATGATGCATGCCAACTTAATGGTCGGAAACGTGTTAAGTACTCGTACTGAGACATTGTTAGATGTCAAATGTGGTAAGAGAAACACACCTTATTCCATGTCCCGGTCCACATGCTATATTGGATATGTGTACATTTGAAGTACCCCCTTTAATGGCAATACAATCGTCCCCTTTTACGACATTCACATGACAATTTATTGAACTAATTAGCGTATATATCCTACAAAAATTGCAGGAGAAACAGGGGAACGAGACGTTTGAAACGGTGGAAGTGTACCGGTTGCCACGAGACAGTCGTGGATACGAACATTGGTGGAGGCGCTAATGTCGATTCCATCCGTGTTGGGACTCGTGGCAGTGGCCCTGATGTCCAGGTTTGAAATGTCTGCTCCGTCGCATCCGTTTATGGAAACATGGTTCTGTTGGCTGTTCCTGTGCTTCAGTCCTTTGACTTGAAGTCCATTGCACTGAGAAAATCGCAGTGCCTTGGGAATTTTCATAAGTTAAAAAGCTTTAGGATTTCGATTTTGTGAAGTAACAACATGCATTAATAGGAACTGAAGCAGAAATTTGAATTTCTTACAGTGGGTCGTGATCCATCGTCTCCCTGAAAAAGACAGAATAGAAGAAGAGTTTGTCGGAAATCAGACAACAATTTCCACTACATTTTGTACGTGAAAATCGAAATATTTCAAATAGAGAGTGTTAACTCACATGTAAGTTCCACCATGATGCTCCTCGACCATCAATCACTCCTTGTCCATTCCCTGCCACAATCAGCCTGTCGACCCCATGGAACGACAACCACGCGTCTGCACTTTTCTTCATCCACGCCGATTTTGGAGGCGCAACGATGACTCCCAGAATCTGTATAACGATCCATAGTTGTACAAGTATAATATACGATTTTTATTGAGAAAATTTTTGTCTAAATCAAGTTTGGCCAAATCAAAATAATAATTAGTCACTTTACATCAATGATACAGCAAGTGTATTTATACTTGTCATATGATTAGTTCAAATTCGATGTAACATGATCCGAACTAAAATTGTCCTTACATTAATTAGCTAACTTTAATAAGAAAAAGTATCCAAATTGAAAGCGATGTGCTTTTTTCTTTTACCTCAAATGTAATGGAAGATAATCTGCATGGGCCTTCAAATTCGATCGGATAGACCAAAAACGTTTTCCCACTCGGCACAGTTACCTTGCCGTTGTTTGTCCCTTTCTTACAAGCAGCCTCCCATGCTGATTGAAAAGCCTGTTATATTATTTAATTCATTCAAATATAAAGTTAATTGAATATATTGATAATTTATCATATCAGGATGATTTCTTGATTAATTTGTTCGTATAACGTGGGTTCGAGTCGTATAAATATGGTATACTGTTTACTTTTAATAACAGTGTTTCGTTTATTTTGAATATATTTATTAATTTAAAAAATTAATATATTGATTTAATATTTGAATTTGAATATATTGAATCATCATTAATAAATCGAATCTGATTAAAAAAAAAAATGTACTCTGGAATCATCTGTTTTTCCATCTCCGACAGCTCCGAACTTGGTGACATCGAGTGTTGTCTGTTGAAATACAGACGTTGCATGTGCATTCCTTGTGGTGGTTAATTCCGAAAATATCCACAACAAAATCATAAAATACGACGAAAATTCCTGCATAACAATCAAGTTTCAATCAGAAAAATAAATCAAACTGCATAAATAATTGGATCTTTTCTTCTAGAGAAATGATATCTTAATTAATGCAACTGAATAATGATTTTCGTACCATTATTCGCTGGTTTTTGCAAAGGAACATACTGAGAAAAATTGGCGTCACACAAAGTTATATATATGTATATATATATATACATATGTATATATGGTTCTAGGGTTAGGAGTACATAATCTGTCACAAAGAATCAGTGAATGTCAAAAAATTATTAATTAAAAAATAATTTAATTTTGATTACAAAGGGTATTTTGCAATCGACAATTAATTAACGTTAATGTGACATTAATTTGTAGAGTCAAAGGTCCCATGATAGGAAGATGGGTTAAAGTGGTCATCAAATGGTACAATTACACAAATAAATAATTCAAAGGGCACTCCTAATTTTCATTACTAGAAATTAAATCATTTAATGTTGCTATCTTGAATAGATTTTCATCTCTTGTAATAGCAGAAATCATAACAGATATTTGTAAGTCAACTTTAATTGAATAATGGTTTAGAGTCAACTTTCCAAGATTTGAAGGTTAATAAATATATAAAATTTAGGGTTTCATTTTATTTTATCTTTTAAGAAGCCCTGGATTTGGCGCCCATAGAATATATATATATATATACACACACACGTTGCTATGTTTTTTTTACTAATTATTGTGGCACATTTTTCTTGCGTGCATATAATAAATAATTTATTTATTTTAAAGTATATTATAAATAAAAATAAAATATATAAATCAATAGATCATATTATTTTTTTTTAAAAAAAAAGGGAGAAAAAGGAAAGAAAGAATTGATGTAGTGGTGTTAAAATGACGTGACGTCACTTTTGAAAAAAAATAAAAAGAAAAAAGTAATTACCATTAATTCTTAAATTCATTTAATCAGGGGTATAATTATTGTTTTTCAGAATTGATGCGGAGTTTGAGAGTGTGGAGGATATTTTTTTCTTTTCTATTTTATATTGGTATAGATAAAATTCGGTACATTACAACATTATTCAATACATTCGAATTCGAAAACTAAATTTAACATAGCAATATTTCTAATTAACCAACATATATATTCAAATGAAACTAAAGAACATGGTATTTAGAAGTAGATTAATATACCCATATTTGTGAACTCAAACTCACGATTTCTTGGTTCTGAGGTTTCGATTTTACCACTCAGCTTTGTCATTTGTTTTAAAATCACGCATTACTATAATTTTCTTCCGTATTTATGTCACTTACATACACTGCAATGTATAATAATATTAGTAATAAAAATATTAAGTGATAAATTTAAAATTATCATTAATTATATATTTTAAATGACAATAATTTTAATATTGTCGAAATATAATTACTCGTGACAATAATTATGAATTACGTTATCACTATATAAATATAAAAAAATTATTTTATAGTAACTGCTTTTGTAACAACCACTTTGTTAATTTGAAACTGCTTTTTTAATTTATTACAGTTTTTTTAGCGAACATTCCTACCGCTGCTATTTTGGACGTTATAAAATATTTGTAACGGTTTGCTTGAAAGCCGTTACAATTTGTAACGGTCTTTATAACCGCCACTGCTGGTTGTTACAATTATAGTTCAATTTAAAAAAATTAATTGTTATTAGAACGACCTTTGTAACACATATAGATATGGTTGTGTTTGAACTATACAGAAAATAAATAAAAAACATCAGTTAAATATTAAAATGGTATTAATAGTAAAACTCGAATATCTATTAAATTATTTATAATCATTCAAGAATCGAAATAATATAAATAATAAAATTCGAGTATCAATTATGAATTTTCCTAGTTTAAATCTCTCCTTTAAGAGGCAATCGAGAATACGCCTGTTTCATGAGCATTTATATGAATGGCAGTCGTTGAACTACTTGGATTGGTTGATCTTATGTCGACAGTCTCCAGACTGCATCGAAATTCCTAAGCTTTTCTTTTCTCGAAATTTGATTCTTTTTTATAATTAGTGCTCGTGTTTTTATATTTTCACATACATAAATAAATATTTTTTATAATTTAAAATATTTTATAAATATAAATATATATATATATCAACAAATTATATTTAAAAGAAAAGAAAACCAGCTTAAAGATATTATTGACACAACAAAAAATTATATAATGATGTCTCAAACCGTCGCTTGTGAATGAAAAGTGTCTGTAGATGATAAGATTACATTAATATTTTAATAAATTAAATAATTGCGTAATATATTAGTTCGATCAATATATTAATATAATTAAATACCATAAAATAAATTAAAACAAACTTATATAAACTAAGATAAATACCCATACCTTCGATAAAACTCAAACTAATAACCTCCATATGTTAGAAATTAATGTTTGCAAAACAAAGTTATGTTGGCAGCTCCGCCAGCAATTATGAAAATCTTGGAATAGAACTATCAAGGGTTGGGATCCCATTAGACAATTCACACTCTTCGTAAGCTTGTCAAGCTTCATAATCCTCACTTGATTTTTATCTCCAAAACCAAGTCAAAGTTTAGGAAATATGAATCGATTAAGCAGAAGATGAACTACTTTGGCATGGGAGTTGAGTCTAGGGGTAAGAGTGGGGGTTTCCTTCAGCTCTGGAGGAAGGATGTTGAGGTGTGATCAGTTTAGTCTTTTTCTACACACCACATTGATGCCATAGTGAGTCAGGATGACAACTCAGAATGGTGGTGATTTACGTGATTCTACAGGCACCCTGAAACTTCTAAATGTAGGGACTCTTGGGCTTTGTTACTATATCTTCGTTCAGTTTTTGTCCAGCCGTGGCTTTGCATGGGTGACTTCAACGAGTTAGTCAAGAAGCAAGGTGCCCTCGCACGAATAGAATGGCAGATGGAAGCTTTTCGGGATTGTGCTGATTGCAAGCTACATAACTCGGGTGCCGTATGAAGTTTGTTCACGTAGTGCAACAATAGGGTGCAGCCCGCCACAGTGCGCGGTAGGCTGGATGGGGCATGCGGGGATTAGTCGTGGTCGACTCTTTTTTTCAATGCACAAGTCTCGCACATTACAAAGACATGCTCGGATCATTTGGTGGTCTTGTTGGAGTTGGACATGGGTGTACAGAGTAGTGTTTTGAGCAAGAAATCGGTGTTCCAATTTGAGGGGCCGTGGCTCCGATCCAAAGAGTGCGCTGATATGGTAGCACAAGATGGTGGAATGGGCTTTGGCTATCCAATTTAGTGTTCTGCAGGCTGCAGCAAATTGTAGGATTGTGGTGCTTTTTGTTTGGTAATGTCACTAAGAGGGTTCGTGAGCTCAATGCTGAGCTGAGGAAGCTTAAAGAGGGACGGTGACTGAAGTTGCAAGGAGTCATGTCGAGGTTCTTAAGGATGAGTTTAAAGAGTTGTTAGAGGAGGAAAAAGCCTTGTCGAAACAGTGTGGGGAGGCATTGTGACTCAAGGAAGGCGATAGGGACACGACTTTCTTCCATGCACAAGTGACTGAAAGATTTTGTTGTAAGAAATTCAAAGTGTTGAAGGACGGGTCAGGAAATAGGTATACTTTGGAAGCTAATATTCATTGGGTGATTCAGAGTTATTTCGTCCAAAATTTTCGCTCTATCAGTACCGTCTCCTGATGTGATAGATGAATGCCTAGCTAGAGTGCAACCCGCAGTGAGTAATCCATTCTCCTCATATGAGGATAAGCAAGCTCTTAATCAAGGAAAATTCTTCCTTGGACTAGGTTTGACCGAACCAAATCAATTATAGAGCATAATTGTATTTTTTTCTAAACTGTACACCAATCACATGACAAGTGTATTGCACTTACCATATGATTGGTTCAAATCTAGCTAAGCCCAGTCCAGGCTAGAATTTCCCACTAATCAAATGCACCCCCTCGAATCTTTGTGTCCTGACAGTATGTCACTTATTTCTTTTAGAAATTTTGGGATATCGTAGATAGTGATACAACTAAATGCGTGCTTCAAATTCTTAATTAGGGCGTTCTTGATCCCTGTCTTAATGCTACTCACGTCGTTCTTATTCCAAAGTGTGCTACCCTGAAGTTGTTCACCAACTACAGGCGAATTAGTCTCTGCGACGTAGTATATAAAATCGCATCCAAAGCCATTGCTAATTGTCTTAAACCTTTCCATAAAACAGTACTCTGAACTTTAACTGCTTTTATTCCTGGTTGTTTGATCACTAATAATATTTTACTAGCTTATGAACGAAATCATTATCTAGCCTATAAATATTGGGGCAACACTGGCCATGTATCCTTGAAGCTAGATATTGGTAAAGCTTAAGACCTTGTGGAATAGATTTTTCTTGAATGAGTGTTGCTTAGGTTAGATTTTCATTCAAAGTTGGTATCGTTGATTATGTTGTACGTTACTACTGTCTCATACTCTTTCATCATTCACGGAACTGGATTTAGGTCTTTGAAGCCAGAAAGGGGATTCCACTAAGGGGACCCCCTTTTCCCCTATCTATTTCTTTCTATGCAGAGACTTTGAATAGTATGGTCAAATAGGAGGGACAAGGGGGGTTTCTGTTAGCCAGCACGATCCCGTATTTCAAACCTTCTATTTGTAGATGATACTCTTATTTTTTGCTAAGCGGAGAAGGAAGGAGTGGGATGCGCCTAGTCCATCCTTTGGCTCTTTGAAGAAATTTTGAGCTTGATGATCAACTTACAAAAGTCGGTTATAGTATTTAGCAAAAACACGCAAGTGCAAATTTAAGATGAACCTGCTAGCATTCTTGGGGTCCAAGTGATGGTTAAATAGGAGAAGTATTTGGATCTCCCTGAAGCTGTGGGTGGGTCCAAGAGAGGGCGTCCAGCGGCATCAAGGACAGAATTTGAGGAAAACTCCAAAGTTGCATGTCGTAGTTGTATACATTTATCCCAAATTTCCTCGAGCAAAGTTGAATGTTGACTAGTTCCTTGCAATAGTAAAGACATTGACTTGTAAACGTGAAGAAAGGTGCAAAAACCATATTGATTTCCAGACGTAAAGAGATGGGCAAAGGAACCATCCACGCAAACACACAATAAATAAATTAAATTAAATTTTGTGTATAGATAATTTGATGACTTAGTGAACGTCAAATAGAATATCCAATCACATTTCTCAACAATATCGCTGTCTAGAACGCGTCAAAGGGGCCACTTTCATCCCCACCTTCCTATAGACTTTTTTGTTACTTCCTAGAACAAACTGTCTGTCTTCTTCATTATTAAATCAAATAAAACAAGCATGAAAAGGACGGATTTTAATCAAATAAAATATATATTGCCAATGATGCAATTCTTTAGAAAAATCCTGGGTTTCTCAATTTTGATAGTTCCAAACAGTTCATCACGTCATTTGATACATAGATATTAGCATATCCAAATTAATTAAATATATCAATAATATTCAATTAAAGCAAACAATTAATAGTAATTACACAGTTATAATTATTTCATATTTATCATAATTTTTTTAATTTTTAACCTTAATAATTAACCATAAAAAATCATATTTCTCGAACTCAAATATTTAAATTATGGTTCTAAATTCTCCAACAAGGCTTAAATGGCCTGTGTTCCTAAATTGACCAAAGACCAAACTGGCCATATTAAACCCCAACTACAGCTAGTCAATTTCTGTCCCCTCCCACCATTTCAAGATTCCAACCTCTCTCTCTCTTTCTCAACTAATACATTAAATCTCTCCAAGATCAAAAGCAAACATACAAGAAACTAAGCATGGACAGAGAGCAAGAGGAGATCCAATTCCTGGGCTTCTTCGGCATCCTAAAGGAGTCATACAACATTGTCTCATCATGGACAAAGATTTTCACACACATCACACTCTCCATGATCCTCCCTCTCTCCCTCATCTACTTAGCCCACATCCAAATCTCGGAGCTCCTCTTCACCAACATCATGCACAACGAGTGGGTCCTCGACAGAACTCCCGTCGGCTCCCGTTCCTACAACAAGGTCTCCGACGTCCTGACCTCCGAGTGGTCCGCCTTCTTCTTGTTCAAGATCGCCTACTTTGTATTCTTCATCATCCTCGCCCTCCTCTCCACATCTGCAGTCGTCTACACCATCGCATGCATTTACACCGCTAAGGAAATAACGTTGGCCAAGGTCATGAGCGTCGTTCCTAAGGTTTGGAAGAGGCTTATGGTCACTTTCATATGGAATTTCATCATAGTCTTCGCGTACAACATCGTGTCCCTACTCGTCTTCATCGTGGGAGTGATCTTGTTCGGTGCCATACCAGCTCTGGTTATAGCTTTTGTCGTCGTGTTCACTGTTCTATACCTGGCCGGATTCTTGTATGTTACAATGATATGGCACCTGGCCACCGTCGTCTCGGTGTTGGAAGACAGTTACGGCCTAAACGCCATGGCCAAGAGCCAAGATCTAATCAAGGGCAAAATGGGAATTTCTGTAGCACTTTTCATCGTGCTACTTCTATGTTTCTTTGCGATTCAGACAACGTTTGAATTCCTAGTGGTGTTTGGGCACGGGACCGGGACAAGAATTGGTGTTGGGATCCTTTGCCTGATTTTGATGTCGATATCGATGTTGTTCGGACTCATTATTCAGACAATTGTATATTTCGTTTGTAAGTCATACCACCACGAGAACATCGATAAGTCGTCTTTAGCGGATCATCTTGGGGGTTATCTTGGAGAGTATGTTCCTCTCAAGTCCAAGGATGTCCAGCTCGAGCAATTTGAGGTTTGATCACTTTGGCAGATGTTTGATCATGTAAATTTATATAGAGCAAAATATATATTTTTGTTGTTATATATTACAATTAACAATAGTGTGAAATAAGAGCCGGAGTCTGATTTGATGAAAATGGCAGATTCATCAACAATCTAATCAATCATCTCACACCACGAAAATTCTAGCCAACCACCCTATGTAGGGCCCTCCAACTTTTTTTGGTGAATTGCTATTATTACATTATAAATAATTAATAAATATTATTATAATAAATCAATATTTATATATTGATAGAATTCATGCTCAAATTCATAAAATTTAGATCTCAATTTCACCAATTAAATTAAGTCATCTAACCCGCCACCCTCATAGACGACTAATTAATATGCTAGTCTCCTTGAGGGCAAAATTGAATTCATATCAGAACTAGCATACGCTTGAAACAATTATAGAATATGTTTTTTTCGTACCACACGAGGGATATTAATTATTGTTGCCACATAGGGCAATAATGTTCTCACCAACTATTATCATAGGCTAATAATTAACTTTTTTATCAGGGTGGCAAATAGGTGGATTAGGTTGAATTTAAATAAGTCGGATTTAAAATGAATTGAGTTCAAATATATTTTTATATTATAGAATTTTTAAATTCCAATAAGATATTGTCTACAAGTTGTTAGCAAGTTATATATGTATGTATTATATAAAAAAATAATATGAATTATTAGATTTCAGTAATTATTTTTTTTTCAAGATTTTACACTAGTTGAACAGAAGTCTCTACAAGAAAATATGATAATATTGACAAACTATCAAGTGATCATTTTAAAGTTATTATTAATAATATATATTAAGTAAAAATAATTTATCTTGTCAATATGTAACGATTAGTGATAAAAAATGTGTATAAAATTATCACTAAATACAATTAGTGACATATCTATATACACATATTTTTGTCATTAATTCATATTAATAATAATTTTTATAAAAAAAATAATAATTATTAAAATCATAAAATTTCTTATTGTGACAAAATAAACAGTCTTGTCACTAAATATATATAATTAGTGATAATATAAAAAATATCACTTGATTTTTTTTGTAACTAATTTTCTACTTTTTTGTAGTGAGCGATCATGGTGTTCATGGTTTAAACTGATTTAACCAAAACGAATCAAATAATATTTTTGTATTACATAATTTTCACTTGATTTGTAACTAATTTTCTACTTTTTTGTAGTGAGCGATCATGGTGTTCATGGTTTAAACTGATTTAACCAAAACGAATCAAATAATATTTTTGTATTACATAATTTACAAAAAGTTATAATTTTTAAATAAAATTTGAGTAAAACTTTAAACCACTAAAAATAATTTTGAGGGAGATTTTTTTACTAAAACATATTTTAGGGAGTAAAATAAAAATACAGGAGGTAAATGAGAAGAGTATCTTTATCCTGTCAATATCAAATTATTTTATCAGGAATATATTTATTATCTTTCATAATTTAGAGGATAAATGCAAATATATACATGTAGTGGGTGCAAAATGCATTTAATCCATAAAAAAACTTAAATATAATAACTCATTTGGGACCTGCTAAAATCCGTTCATGATCCATAATTTAATTGAATTTAATTAAACACAACTCGCTTTGAATTCAAATAAAAACATTTTAAACCCAACCCAAAGTTGGGTGCGTCGGGTTGAAACTATGACCATATTTTCACGAGTACTTGGTAAATAATTACTTTTTTCATAAAAATGAACATGTAAGATTGGCTCTGATATCAATTATTGGATCGTACGTCCGCTGCTATAATAAAAGTTAGTAACTTTTAAAAATGATACAACTCAAAATATTTAATTATACAGTAACCTAAGCACAACGTTTGAATTACTGTGGCAACATTAATTTCGCTTTAACACCAAATATTTGATCGCACATTTGTTGTTGTGCCAAAAAACTAAAATTATTAGCAATAATACAATTCAAATATTTAAACTGTACAACAACCCAAATACAATGAGAGTAGCCCGTTTTGAATTGATTTAAATTGGGCCTAAATCTGCAAATATCTTTCTGGTTTAGCCCGACCCGGATTGACGTTTGATATAAAGATCAATGGAATTCCATGTAACAAACAGGGGAAACAGAACACTCCCTGAAATTATTGTGTCATCAGCGTTGGGTACGAGAGAGATCATCAACTCCCAGCTTAAAATTGGTAATTTCTGCTCCTATTGTCTTCTTTTTGTGTTGCTTATTTTCCGGGAAAAAGAAAGAGCTGGATGAATCCGCACCCTTGGATGGATACACATGTGTTCGATTAAATGTGCCTAAGAAAAAGTAGCTTCTTTAGATTGACACATTGTGTATAGGACTGTGGGAGATGATGAATTCCTGAAGCCCATGTAGGAAATAATAAAGGTTCTTTCATTTTGTGTAGAGAAATCGGAGTTTTGGTGTTTCTTGCGGCAGCCATGGATGAAGAAATGTCTAATTCACTCCGGCGCATGTCCACAAGAACTCGTAAGGTTGCTCCCAAAATGGCAGCAGCGCTTGCCAGCAGTGATAATCGGACTCAGGTCTGTCTCACTATGGTTTCTCCGGTTGCTCGTTCATTGTTTATTTTCTGTGGGTTTTGTTGGGTTCTTGTTTGGACTTTGGGTTCACCTGAATATAGAAATTATTTGTCAGGCAATCCTTGCTCGTCTTGAAGCTCTGGAAAATGATAATGCTGGACTGGAGTCAGTACAAGTTGACGAGGATGATGAAGCCTCCCTTGATGATGATGATCAAGGTCAATCACTTTGTAGTCATTTTGTCTGCGGTTAAAACGAAGCATAATGATGAATTGTGGTTCTTGCTTTTTTCACTTGGTCGGGTCAAGGCTTAGGGGTAAAAGCAGTAGGGATTTGCATACCTTCCTCCTATTGAAGTTTCGCTAGCTTGTTGCTTCTTGCTTCAACGATGATTCAATTGCAAATATTCATGCAACAACCACCTTAATGAAAGCCATTACTTAAATAAAGAATTTTGCTCTATCACATAAATGACATTATCATTCTTCAGGTAAGGGGGTATCCAGGCATACTTCCATCAAATGGGACTTGGGCGAAGAGAATAAATTTGGAAAATGGAATCATAAAACAAGATACAGATGCTAATTCTTGGTATCTTTACTTTACAATATCAAGTATTTCTAATTTTTCTTGTCAACATTAACTGAGCTGAAGTTTCCAAATTAATGATTTTGATGTAAATGAAATCATCATATTTCCACGAAACCGATGGATAAGTTGGTAATTCCTGGATACCTTTTGTTTGTGCCTTGCTCGACCTTGTTTAGGATATACCTCCTTTGCCTGAAAGAGTAGTGGAAATATTATTTCTGCTTGCTCGTGGTTTCACTATCCACTGGAAGATTGTTCTTGCTTGCTACTGTTCTTCCTATCCAGGCTCAATTTAGCATGTTCTAAACAAATTCAAGGCAGGCCTATAAACTACCATGCTCTTTATCATCATTTTGTGGTGATGCTGGTTGCCCATTCAAGAAGAATATGCTTGCCTGACTATACTTTCATTTGGCTTGATGGAGTCTGCCCAAAACCTTTGCTGCATGCTTTAGTAGGATGCAATTTTATTATTGTGAAGATACAGTATTAAAAAATTCGAGTCCTCATTCTCACTTTCTTCTCAATTCTATTTACTATTTTCTTAAGCTGTTTCACCTCATGACTTTCTCATATGGATATAGTGTTGGCTAGTGGATTTCTTTTTCTTTCGTTAGGTGGTTTTATCTATCCTCACTTCATCCAATTATAGATGCTGTTGCATATTTTTCTGATGCAGCATACCAGAAGAAGCAAAGTAAAAGCACAAAACGCAAAACTCGTCAAGCTAAAGCACTTGAAAATGCTAAGAAGGCACCAAGAACGTTCCTTGAGCTTTTGCAAGAGGTAAGGGCTAAGAATCACGGATGTGTTGCTTGATTTTGCTTTAACTGCTGCTAGTAAACAATCTTTCTGAATATTTGATTCTTGGGAACAGGCTAACCTCGAATCATTGCCTCCCCACATCCCCACCTACTTGAGAGCAGCTGTGGGTCCTCCAAGTTCCACGGCCCGTCGGCATTTCTGCACAGTTTGTGGTTTTTCAGCCAACTATACGTGCGTCCAATGCGGGATGAGATTCTGTTCAATCCGATGCCAGACTATCCATAACGATACTCGTTGTCTGAAATTTGTTGCTTGATTGGTGTCTTCTTGTACAAAGATAAGTTCGACAAATCTGTAAAACAGTTTGTATATCAACAGCTATTATTTCATATTATTCAGAAACTAACATGAAAATCCTCATATTGCATTTGCTACCCATAACAACCTGATAAGAAGTGATTTTCTCACTTATTGTGTGGGAGATTCAACTATGGACTTATTTCAGGAGTGTCGGTCCTTCTACCTGACAATGTCATTTGTAGTAATTGCCCTGATTGTGTTTCTCACAAACAAATGCTATGTAACTACTGGAAAGATATCCATGGGTAAACATTTGTATAATTAGAAACATAACTTACCCTTTCTTAAACATTATGTTCTCTTTTGCTAATATTGTAGTTCACAAATCACAATGACAGATCTCCAACACCCTAATCAGCATAATTAATCTCAATCTCTTTGTACTTATACTGACAATTTCACAGATATCCAATGTTAAAACATGCATACATACATATATATGTCCTCAATCTTTTTTTTTTTTTAAAATTAGGGTAAATTACGACAAGTATAGTTATGTCTAATTTTTAGAGAATTCATTATAATATACCCAAGAAAATAATTATTATACCCAACATCTCTGCACATACGTTGGAAACCCAATGTTTGTAAGCTCTTATGCCCTAATACTAACAAAACCAACTTACTCAACTGACTGACAACCTTTTCTTGATCAATAATCGACTGACAGACTGCAGAAGCATAGTTGTATTAACACACACATAAATGTTTTGAGTTGCAAAGATGTAGTGCAATTTCCTCATCTCCCTTTCTGTCCCTTGAAACAAGTTAGAAATATCAGCAGTTGTCCCAAGACCAACGCTAGGGGGAGGAAAAGAAGAGGTCAAAAAGGAAAGAGAGGGATGAATGCATCAATTTCAATTGGGCTTGGGCATCATGTCCATGTCCAATTGACGCGAGGAGTCTTGCTCCATATAAACCCCATAAGCACCCCGCCCAATTCCCAATCAAAATTCCCATTTCTTTTCTCTCTCTCCTCTCTCTCCTCTCTCTCCACCACCACTACCCAGCTGCGAGCTGTAAGAGGAAGAAGAGTGGCTGCTTCAATGTCTTACGATAAGCAATTGGCTGCTGCCAAGAAAGCTGCGTCTCTGGCTGCTCGTCTATGTCAGGTGACTCGCATTAAACTTGTCTTTCTCTTCTTCCGCGTTTTCTTTATATGGGGTAAAATTGATGGTTGTTGCCTTATTTGGCTTGGTTTTTATTGTGTTTATATGGGGACTTGGTGAATTTCATGTACTACGAAAGATAAAGGAGAGATGATTACATGATGATTTTTTGAGGAATACTCTGATGAATAGACGGGATATTTGATAGTTTTAAGCAATGCCCTAGTGTTTAAGAGATGTATTGGTTGGTGGGTTGGGGATTTGAACTTTGTCTTTTCTTTCAAAGTTATGCCTGTGGTTAGCTGAAGAGTCGTGGTTTTCAAGCATTTGGCCTCCACATTGTCATGGGTTTATTGGGGTTGTTTACTTTTTGTTTTGAAATAGTGAGAAAGTTTAGTCGTTTGATTCCTGTGAACATTCTGAAGTTCTATTCAGGAGATTTTAGACCAAAATTGTTCTGAGTATATGGGAGAGAAGAGTAAGAAACAGGGAGACCGACTTTTAAATCCAGAATAAAAGATCCCTTCCCTAGACACAGCCAAGAATTGTTTATGGATAAGATTCTACCGAACAAGATTGGTATACATATCATATATGAGGAGCAATAGGTGGCACTAAAGTTGAGACATTGAAAAAATCAAGGTTGGGACACTTCAATTTTGTTGATTTAGCTAGATTTGTATGAATGGATTAAGATCTTTCTCCAGTTACTCATTTGGCTTAGGAGATTATGGTTGGAAACCAGTACAGAATTTTACAATCGTTTCACCTGAGTAAGCATGCTAATGTCTGCTGTGTGATATAAGACTAAGATATATTTTACTTATTCACTGAACAGAAGGTGCAAAAGGCTTTATTGCAATCTGATGTCCAATCAAAATCTGATAAAAGTCCCGTCACAGTGGCTGATTATGGTATGTTATCGCACTTTCAATCAGTTCTTCCAGGAAATTATTTTTGTACCCATTTTGAAAATATATAGTTGTGTGGTAATGCAGTTCGAGCTACTACTCTGTCCGTTAGAAAGTTAATTGGAGATATGGTTGACCTTTATGAAGCAAAATGAACAGTAACTCCAAATATGTTGCAAAATCCGATGCAGAGACGTATTTGCATTTGTTAATCAAACTATAGAGAGAACCAAATGGCGGTCTCCTGATGCCACTTAAAACAGATAACCTACTTTGTGTGATATTTTGCATTTTGTCTGTCCTAGTATGTAGTAGTTCTCTCTCCCACTCCCTAGTTTTTTTTTCCATGGATAACCCCATTTTCCTTTATGTAATGTTTGATTACTTCTGAAGCATCCATAATTGTCGGTGTTCAAATTTAACTTTGTGCTTGCATTTATTCTACAGGTTCACAAGCTCTTATCAGCTTTATTTTGGAGAAAGAGTTTCCATCAGTGCCTTTCTCTTTAGTAGCTGAAGAGGTATTTGAATTTGTTGGTTGCTATTGGTGTTAGAACAATTTTAGTTTTCTTATTTTAAAAGAAAGGAATTATTTTGATTTATAAGCTGATTGAACTACTAGTGTGGTGTACTCAGAGTTCCATTTCAATTTCCCCTTTCTATAGTTTGGCCTGTCCTTTTTCTCGTTTTTGTGTTTTGCTTCTTCCACCCCCCGCCCCCCCGCCCCTTTCATGAGTAATTTTAATGCCTTTTCTCTCATTATTAAAGGTGGATGTCATTTGTTGTTTTATGTTTGAGTACTTCAGGACTCTGGAGACCTTTGCAAAGAAGAATCTCGAGAAACACTGCATCGCATAACAGAACTCGTGAATGAGACTCTTGCTACTGATGGAATGAATGATATATCACCTCTGTCTGAGGAAGATGTGCTTAAGGCCATTGACAATGGAAAATCTGAAGGGGGTCCTCATGGTCAGCACTGGGTTTTGGATCCGATCGACGGCACCAAAGGGTAAGTATACATGTCAGACCTAATGAATGGTGCTTGAGCCATGAATGACATTCTACTGTTTCGGATTGCTATGTGAATAAACCAAATTTGCGACCTTTACATTCATCCACTTTATGTTGGCTAGCTCTTCCATATAAATTGGAGACTGTCATGTTTGATATGTGGTCTCACTTGTTTCTTGGTCAGGGCTTGACATATAGCAACATTTAATAGCCTCAAATTCTCTGAGAACATTGACTTTCTATGATTTGGTGCAGCTGGGGTAAATACAGGGTAAAATGTTTGTTGAAATTTTGTAACACAGGTCTTATGAGAATTATGGTGCAAATTTCTTAATTTGTCCATTACTTATTTAAGAATCACCTTACTTAACAAAACTGTACCTGCAAACTTCAATTGATAATTTCAGCTTTTTGAATTGTACCCGTTATCTTTTTCCCTAAGGCAAAGCCACCTCTTTGACAAAATATTTTCTGTCACATGTGTTTCTAACAATAGTATGCAATGTCAACCATGTAACATCTCGAAACCATGATGTATTTCTTGTTCCTATTCCAGATGTTTCAAGAGGGGTTCCTTTGACTCCTAGTTCTGTGATTGCAAACACAGAAGTACTCACTTTACCTCATTAAGACTAATGTCAGACATAGTATGAATATACACGGGTTTGTTTTGAAATATTGGAACAAGAGAACTGGAGTCTCTGGGTGAGGATGACATTTTGAAAGCTACTGAAATTATTAAAAAAAAGAAATAGTGAAAAAATGATATTGAGGGTGCCTATAAACCAGAGAGGACTTGAGCTCTCCTCTTTTACCTTTGCGCTGGTTTCAGAAGCTGCAGTATGTTGTATATTGAAAGTCAAAAGCCATAGTTAGTATTGACTGCCCCCCTCTTGGAAATGCAGATTTCTAAGAGGAGATCAATATGCTATTGCATTGGCATTATTAGATGAAGGGAAAGTGGTGCTGGGAGTTTTAGCCTGTCCAAATCTTCCCTTAGCATCTATTGCCAGAGGCGGTCAGAGCATTTCTGGAGATGGAGTTGGCTGTCTCTTTTTTGCCCAAGTTGAGGCTGGAACATACATGCAGAGTTTAGATGGCTCCACGCCAACAAAGGTTAGTATTTCTTCTACCTCAATGCTGACATACTTGGTTCCGACATCTAAACTTCCCTATGGCCTTTCAGGTACATGTTACTGCTATCGAAAACCCTGAAGAAGCATCCTTCTTTGAATCTTATGAGGCTGCCCATTCTTCACATGATTTATCTGGTTTGATAGCAAGGGTAATATTCTGTGTTTGTGTCCACGTATGCATGTGCCCATGCAATATGTGAAAATGCCTAACTTTGTTCCTTGACAGAAACTTGGTGTTAAAGCACCACCGGTTAGGATTGATAGCCAAGCAAAGTACGGTGCTTTGTCTAGAGGAGACGGAGCAATATACATGCGGTTCCCACGGAAAGGCTACCGAGAAAAGATATGGGACCATGCTGCTGGATACATAGTCGTTGCAGGTTGATAAATCAGTCATATTATTTCAACACATTTTAGTTGCCTGCTTTGTTTTAACAATATGGTTATGGAATCTATCATTGTAAAACCTTTTGACACTTGTGCCGTGACCTTTGATTTTGCAGAAGCTGGAGGTGTTGCCACAGACGCTGCTGGGAATCCTCTGGACTTCTCCAAAGGAAGATATCTTGATCTGGACACAGGAATTATCGTCACGAATCAGAAACTGATGCCTTCTCTCTTGAAGGCTGTTCAAGAATCAATTAAGGAGAAAGCTTCATCTCTGTGATGCAGAGACTCAACTCAAGAATATCAATAAGTGACTATGGTTCAAGCTTTTAATAGATGCTCACTTCATTTCCTTTATCTCATGCTCTTTCTCACTTCATTCAAAGAAAATCTGTATAAGCCTTTTTCAATACATACACCCGAATTTCTTTGTCCTATTTTATACTGTGTGTTAAGGCCCCGTTTACTTTTTAGGATTGGATTAATGGGTGATCGAAGGCCTCAGGATAGATGTGCTATAAAATGAGCGGTTTGGGCTAAATAACTTATCTCAGGAGTAAAGGTGGGATAGATTGTCAGGTAAGATGAGCGATTAGTAATGCCATGTCCTCTCAAAAAAGAAAGAAAGAAAGGGGGCTCATTTAAAAATACATAATGACATTTTTTTTTTCAAAAAGAGTTTTGAAATTATCCCTCCAAGGGTTTTTTGTTTACAGTTGTATTCCTCGTGTTGGGATTTGGACGGAATTATACTGATGCTAATACAAGTGTTTTGGGAGAAAGTGCAAATTTGTTGAAAATTAATCCGTTTCAATCCAAAGTTGGAGCTTCTTCAGAGCTCAAGTCTGTAACTCTTTATAAAGTTTTGTTTTGAGTATGAGTGTAAATTACAATACTATTGATGTAGAAGAAACAATAATAACAATTACTTCCAACTTGACTCATTAATTCAGTACTGTAATAACAGTATGATGATTGTAAAATTTCAAAGTATTTTTTTAAAAACAATAAATTTAATTTAGATTCAATATTGAACTCGAATAACTAAAGATTTGATCATCACTTCAATCATCATCATCCTGTGAGTAGGGCATGAAGGTTTGGAGGAATAGTGGTGGAGTCGGGGCGAAATGAGGTTTGTGGGGCTAGCATGGGCAAATCGGAAGTGGATGGCATCCGTTGTGATATATCGTTGAAACTGTGAAAAGGTGCATATTGTGGAGGGATTTCAGGGTGGTCAGGTTCCTCTACAAGCAAGAAGGCAAACTGCTTTGATTTGCATTCGTGGCTGGGGCGAACTCATCGTCCCAGTTGAAATAGAGTCCGTGAGCACAACATTCTTGCATTTTGGAGGGTCTGAGATGGCGGATCAGGAAAGGAGGTTTAGAACAAGGGGCAGGAAGAAGTGGTGGAGAAACTGCTGCTGCCTCAAGTCGAAGGGCTGAGAGAGGCGGCAAGCATCATTGAGCTTCAACTCCAGTAGTTTGGCCAAGCCAATTGCTTGGTTGATTGCGGAAGGGCGAAGAACAGCCAGCTCCCTCAGATATCGAGGCGTAGTCTTAATATAAAGCAATTTAGAATGCTCTGGGGATAGTCCGCCAACTCCATTAAATTCAAGATGCTTATTTCATTCTGACACCCTATCAGGATTTTATGAGTTCCTGAAACATATTATGGAAAGGGTGGATTTACAAGATTTCTAGAATAAATTATCACCATCATGAATAGCTGCAGCCAATGTCAGTATTTTCCAGGATAACGGCCTAAAGGTCAAATATGATGCCATTGAGTAGTTATCTACAATGGAAAATGAGGATAATCCTGCGGATGCCGTTCAATGGTCCCTCTAAGTGATTTCTCCTGATCCCGGAGGTTTGAAGGCGGAACGTCGTACACATCTGTGAAAATTTCTCTTATAGGAGGTTTCTCGACCTTCTCTGCAACTTGAATTGCATGTAGAACCTGAAACATTCAATTGGTACATTTTGTAAACGAGCATCAGTACAACTAAAAGTGCTTTCATCATTGCTACAATGAAACGGGTGGAAATGACCAAACACGGTAGACATTTGCAATGTTATTGTACCAGGTTTATCTATGAACCCATCAGGTCGAAAAATTGAACATATTATGTTCACTTAAACCGCATGGGTACATAAAACATGTATAGAGAAAGTGATCTTGTAAAATCATTTGCTGCATGTGTAATAAATATCATGGGAAGAAAATGTATGAAGTCACTCTGTTGAGTATGAATCTAGCTCAAGCAAATTTTACCTCCTGACGGGCGCGGTCCCGGAGTTCAATCTCGGATTGAGCAGTCCACCAACCTTGTCCTTCAAGCCATTTCCTAAACCTTGCGACTGGATCTTGAGCTGCTCTCCACCATTCTATCTCTTCAATTGGACGATATTTGGAAGAGTCGTCTGATGTGGAGTGGTGTCCTGCTCTGTATGTGAGGGCCTGTAGATAAAAAAGTAGGCTTTGAAGAGCACAGAAAAGGTAACAGAATCATGATATGAAATACCAAATTGCACCTCAATTAGAACAGGTCTAGATTCAGAAATTGCCATTTTGCGTGCCACATGAACAGCACTGAACACAGCGAGTGTGTCATTACCATCGACTCGGATGCTACGGACTCCATAGGCCTGACCTCTGACAACAATACCATCACCTATCCAGGAAGTGGAGAATTCTGTTTAAGAAAAATAATAAAATTTGGAAGTTTATGCATAATGCATTCATAGAATAGAATATACTTCGAAACTGATCACTAACTGGGGTGCTGATGGCCCATCCATTGTTTCGGCAAAAGAGTATGACAGGTGCCTCCATAACAGCAGCAAAATTTAAAGCAGCATGAAAATCTCCCTAAATATTGACAACAGAACAAGCATATTACAACGGAATTCAAAAGATCATGAAATTTCTTGGTAAGCTTCGAATTTTTGGTTGAAACAATAACAGAATGCAGTAGTTCTTTTCTTATTTTGTTCTGAACCCTTCAATCTGCCTCGTCTCTGGTCATACCCATCAACACAGAGGGTTGCCTAATATCATATGATTCACAAAGCAAGAAAAAGAATGGAAGATAGGGAATTTATAATCCTCGTGCCTACAACATTTTGAGCTGTGTATATTACCGTACTAGTGCCTCCATCGCCAAAATAAGTAATCGTGCAAGCATCTCTTCCATCCATCTTCAGTGAATAGGCAGCACCAACGGCATGGGGAATTTGAGTACTGAGGGACAGTTACCACCACGAATCATGAGCTAAAATTTGAAATAGCAGACACTAAATATTAGCACCAACAGTTGTCTTGTCTTACGCAACTGTCGAAGCAACTGTGACATAGTTGTGCTTGTTGGATCCATAATGAGCAGGCATCTGCCTCCCTTTGCCATTGTCACCTTTGTTTCCAAAACACTGGTTTGCAAATTCTTGCAGGGTAAATCCCCTCCACAGTAGGACTCCAGCCTCCCTATACTGCACAGTCCATCACTAACTTTACATGCACATAAGCAGAAACAACACTAAAAGCTGAATGTTTAAGGGGTAGACAATAGATGGATCATCCATCAAATATAGCAAATTCTGAAGGTTACCTTCTTAACATTTCTCTCCTCACCCTCCCTCTCCGTTTGCATAATGGAGTATGGAGATTGACCTAACTTTATTATAAACGTCATACAACTTTATTGCTGGCGGCAAATTTGTAATTTTATATGTTTTGGCAGGGCCGTACTTATATAAAGAGTTGATGGGTGTTCGTCTATTGTACTTTGTACAAATATTCTATCCTAATAAGAGAAACTTGAGTGACGATAGACGTATCTCTGAACCTCATCTAGACCTGTGTTTTCCATATTTGATTTTCCTTCTTGTTTTTGCACAAGTTTCATAATGTGTCTTGCAATATTTTAATCATTGAGCCCTTCCTCAAATACGTATGAAAATAACATATATGTGTTATTTACAGAGATGGTTAACCTGAGGAAAGACAATATCATCCATTGTGAGTGCAGCTGCAGATGCAATGTTTATGGCTTCTTCTCCAATTGCAGTGACATAAAACGAAATTCTTCCCTGCCTCTGGGCTTCATAGAAGATGGTGTCCATGGTTTGAAACGTGACCATGTCTTTGTACATCTTCACAGCAACGTCCTTGTCTATCTGATTACATTTATACCCAAAAATTTATGTAACGGGCTGCATTTAAATATAAGCAGCAATATATGTAATACTTTGGTGGTATACCTGCACAAAGTTGTTGCTTATTGGCTGCCCACTGTCATCAAGAACTCGGTAGCAATGAATCCTCTCCTCTGGAAAGTCAGATAGGAATTTCAATTCTGGAGTAAATTTAACTATTCCCCCAGGGAAATTCAGTACCTAATAAATTTTTTTAAAAAAGAATTCTGTAACAATTCAAGTAGCATTGTTGTAAATACGAAAGACAAATGTACATCATTACAACATTCATATATTATTTGCTACACATATACAAGAGTTTTAAGAATGAAGAAGCCACTCAAGTTCTTAAATTATATTTTCACTAAATTAAGACATAAGAGACTTCCCTTCCACTAGATACCCCATAAAAAACCATATTGCATAACTTAAAACAGGAGCTAATGCGTCAATAATACAGTCTGCAAAAGCAACCACCAAAATCAATAACAATCCCTGCGTCCACAGAGAGTACAGAAAAACAAAGCAACGCAAAATTGTAATCTTTCAATAAACCTCTGCACATATTTGCATATTGCTCAACTACAAAACATGCCACAACTATCATTACAATTAATAGAATGCAGAAATGGGTTTTACATCAGTCACCTATCAATTAGAACTGGTAGAATTTTGCCTGATATTTCAAGTTTTGCCACCACATCTGGTGACAAGTATCTGCAAAACTGTTCCTTTATCCAAAAACCGGAGACTCAATTCTATAATCATATCGTAACAATTGTAACTAAAGTTCCAAAATTTGCAGCAAGAATAAATAACAACTCCTAAGATTAACCTTTATCAGAAAATAAGTTTACAGCTTCTTTTTGAACTGCTTAAAATTAAATTATTTTAAACCAAAAGACATAAACAACTCCCCCTTTACTCCAGCAGCTTATGGTAAAATTCTTCACTTTTTACTTTTATTTTAAAAAACTTTTCCACCGACAACTGACTTGCAACTTTTTACGAACTGCTGAGGCAGAAACTGTTGCAAACACCCCTTTAAAAGGAGACAGACAATCAACTTCGCAAAATAGAAACACTTAATACTCATTAAACATTTAAACCTTAGAGTCACGCCTAACTTCACAAATCATAACCAATCTACCATCTGCATGAGAAACCCTCATTTCAGGATTATCAGAACTAACTTCCTTTAAATTACTGAAAATCGTAAAAACAGCAGTACCAGAAGATACCTGAGGATCACCAGCAGGACGCAGAGAACCCAATTGTATATCAGCTTTAACAGATTCAAAACGACGAGACGTGAAAAGGGGCGGCCTATTCCAGAAAAATGCATGTGGGATTCTGCCATTTCCGGATAAAGAAGCCTGCTTTCGGGACAAACAAGAACTCCAAGAACTGAGGTTCATCATTCCCAAAACACCCATTTTTGGTTTCAGATGGGCCAAAAATTTTCTAGATTTCGATAAGCACAGAGCCATTGGAAAGATGAGAATGAATTTGATTGTCAAAGCAAAGCGCAAAGGATTTGTTGAAGATGGATAGGTAAGTACTTGTTGGTAGCGAGTGGATTTGCTTGCCACGCTAGAATGTGTGAATAGTTTCCCAAGTTCGAGGTGGTAGATTTAATATAATTTAATTATTAAATCAATAAGAATGTGGATGTGTGCAATGTATCTTCTTGATTTTGTTGCATTTCAATAAGCTACCACCCTTAAAACAAATAATGCTAGTCCCATATGGGCATAGTAGCGAACCAGCATCCCAAAATGTTAACACAATTACACCATCAGAATTATACAAAAACAAAATTAGATGTTGCGGCACGTCGTTTTTTTTTTTACGTATATAATAAATAATATTTTATATTTTATAATATATTATAAATAAAAATAAAATATATAAACCAGATCCGTTAATATAAAATTTAAAAATTGAATAAATTAGTTATCAACTTAAAAAAAGAAAAAAACATACATTAGTTATCTTATCAGTTGAAGGTCATTTTTTATTTTACAAAAATTTGGTACGGTGGTATTCTTAATCGTTGCTTGTGAGCGTGGAGAATCTCTTTTTATTATATTAGTTGCGCTGATATGCTATTCCTATGAATATATAATAAATAACTTTGTACATTTTAAAATACTAATTGTTGTCGTACACTGTCTTCGCAAGTATATAAAAAAGAATCATAATATTAGATTAAAAGAAATTGTGAAAAAATATAAATCATATGTAAATGCATATGTTGCCCTCAAAACAATTATTTTTACACCAATTATAGGAGCAATTTTTGACATTATAGGCTTGCACCATGATATCTAATTTGATGGGCTAGATTGTCAATCCTCGCTCAGGAGGAATAATTTAATTTAAGGGATAATTACACTCTCCTCCCCTGATATTTGATATAATTATATGTAGATCTTCTGTGATTTTAAAAATTATTGTCTATAAATAAGTCCCCCAATTAGTGAAAATTCATGAAATATACTGATATTAACAAAAAAAAAATATGTATATGTTGACATCCGATTGACTTATTACTGATTTATTGCAGATCAAATAAATATTTTTATGATCAAACTACCCTCATACTTTTTTACGCATTAATGCATGAGAGGAGGTATATCTTCACTGTTATAAGGGTAGTTTAGTCAGAAAAAAATAATTTGACTGGCAATAAGTTAGTAATGAGTCAATCGAGGGTAAATATAAATTTTTATTCAAATTTTTTTATTAATATCAGCAAATTTGGTAAAATTTGACTAACGAGGGGATTTATCTATTAAATGAAAGTAAATATCAAGAGTGTTAGATGTAATTTCTCAAACCACATGGAGTTTACGTATAAGTACACCAAATGTCAGGAGAGGGGAGTGTAACTATCCCTTAAATTAAATTGAGTTAGTCTAATGTTTATGTCCAACCTATCATTATTTATGGCTTAAAATAAAAGGAATAAATGCAATTAATTACCCTCTATCATTTGCTCTCTCTTTAGCCAAAATATTAGCCAATGATAGCAAACTTTATTCATCATAAAAAATTTAACTAAATAATTGTTTTAGTTGCTTTACATAATTTAAACAAATATATAAAACATAGTGCTATATTATTATATAATTAATTAACATGACATTCAAGAAATTAACTATTTTATCTTTTATATTTGAAAATTCCATTGATTTATTTTTTCATTTCTTTTTAAATTGATTTTAAAGTGGTTTGTTATGAACGAACTTTCACTGTCATCACTCGATGCGATGAAATTTACACGACATCTTCCTCACTAAAACTCAAGTTTTCCTAATCTATTTCCCATATTTTAATGTATTTTTCTAAAAAAAGTTACCGTCCACGCATTTTATTGGCTAATCCCAAAATATTATTAATAAAACATCTACGCTTAAGCCCCGTTTAGCTCTGTGATTGAACAGTTTGAATTCGCGTTTAAAAAGCAAACACGACTTCTTAATTTATTTCTGAATAATAACTTTTATTCCTTTATTAACCTTAAGAATAAGATTAGTTTTGAAATTTACAATCTATACTTGCATAATAAATTATAAAATCATGAATCTAAACAAATGCTACATATAGTTAATTATTTTTAAAATTTATTACTTCAAAATATTTAGTTTATAATCAATTTTACAATCGTCCGGACAAATTAGTTAAAACTAAAGAACAAAAATTTAAAGCCTAAATTGGTTAGGGTAAATTTAGCAAGTAAACCATTCAAAAAAGTTAGACGAAGAAGAAAAACCAAATTTTTAGTCCCTTATAATTGTTTTTCGTCTCATTTTATTTATTTATATATATATATATATATATATATATTTCTCATCTCTCCATCAGTCATCTTTGACAGCAGAAACATAATGAAATTTAAGTCAACATGAATGACATATTCTATTAATAAAATCAAAGAAAATTTAATTATCTGTCCTTTTTTGCGACTATATAAAAAAAAAAGACAAGAAAAATCATTAAGCTAAGAAAAAATTTGTACAAAAATAAAAATATACAATAATTATACATAATACGATCTATTAAATGAGATATAAAAGACTACAAAATAAATTTTAAATGTCATCCCAAATGGCATTATTTATGTATTGCAATCTACATAACAACATTAATAACAAGAATGAATGTGAAGTTGAATGTTTTCAGAAACGAATAAGGTGGTGGGAACCAAATCCAAAGAAAAAAGAAACAAGTTGATTCAATTTTCAAATGGATAATCATCTAATTTTATTATTTCAACATTTGCTACTTTTTAATAAAATATTAGGCATATCTTATAATGCTTTTGAAATGCATAAAAAAAAAGTAATTAGATTTTTTTTTTAAGTAAGAACGATGAACTATTATTAATTGAAATAAATTGATTACAATTATTCCAGTCAGATATCAATATCTATCTATTACAACAATCATAATCTAGTCATATAACAATATCTAATAATCATACTTTGATTAATAATATCAAATATTTAGTAAACACAACATCCCACGCATAAAATGGGGTCCAAACCCATGACCTCTAAGATCGTACGGCCTCAACTTCGCCAACTGAGTTAAGTCTTATTGGCAGTATTTAGATCCTCTTGATAAGTTATTATTTCGAGCACTATATTACTTTTAACTTGTAAAATTTGAACATTTGTTTACTAGGGGTAAATGCATTTTCCTTTCTATAATTATGGTGGGGATGATACTTTTCCGTTCCGATTTCAACTTGACAACCAGTAATTTTTACATATTAACATATTTGGTTTAATTTTTGTCAAAAAATATCAATCTCATCAGAAAAATACATATACTTAGCACGCGACAATTCATTTTTCTGGTGAAAGTGGTTTTTTTTGCAGAAATTGGACTAAATTAATATGCTACTTTTCTAAAATTCAACTCCATTTGTTCTTATAAATTCAAGTTCATTAGAAAAATAAAATTAAACTTGTGAATTTAGCTAGTATTATGTCGATATTGTAACATTACTATGTGTAATAAATCCGTCAGAGAGAATTGCACCTGCGACATATTTATCAGTTAGGATTCTTATAATACACTTCCTTTTGTCAAAACCATAAAATCAATATTCACAGGCGAGGACATATATTTAATTTCATCAACGCCTTAACGAGGTTTTCAAACAAACTTCTATCAACATATGAACTAGCAGTAACCAAGCCAAGAACCATCTTAATTAACTTCTAAAGCAAAATTAATCTTCTAGCTTAGATCCATCGATCGATCATTAGTCATAGTTAATATCTATACATATATATATACACACTTATAGGTGTCTAGAGCTCTAATCTTGCTAATAATCAAATCTAATTCGGAAAAGTTATCTCGTCTTGCTCATCATCCATCGAGCAATAGATTTCATCAAGGTATGAGAGCTCGACTCCATCACTCACATTACTACTTCTACGAAAATAATCTCTGTCTTGAGAATCAACGATATTTTCTTCGTGAACTCGACAAAGAACCCATTCATCATTTATATCATCCTACACAAAAACAATTAATTGGTTCAAAAATATTAATATTTACATATAAATCAAATCAGAATTAAAAGTGATGAATGAATAAATATCCTTACTTGTACTTGAGAATTAGGTTTGAGAAGATGGTATTCCTCCATTGCCCAATTCGTTTGAACCTTTGATCCATCTTCATGATCATGATCACCATAGAACACAAGATAGTTTTTTATCCCTACTTCATTTCCATTGCTTGTAAAAATAGGCTCATTCAAACCTATCTCCTTCCAAAACCCTCTTCTAGTCGATCGATTCTGCCTCCATCGACTGAAGAAATACCATTCCCGTTTACTCGAAAACGCCTTCTCTACATAATTATTCATTGAAAAAAGCAAAAGAAAAACAAATTTCTTAATCAATAATATGTATAAATATTCTTGAAAAAACAAAATAGGCATCATATGTGATCATTTCCCGACTATTCTCTTTTATTTCCAGAAAAAAAAAGATTGAAATACGTCGTACGTACCGTTTAGCTCCCAAGGATCAGCTGCATAAATATCAAGATCAGGAATTATGTTAGGGTAACAAGGTATGCTTGCAGCCCTTCGGCACAGAAAGTAGACGATTAATTCCTCGTCAGTTGGATCGAACTCAAACCCTGGTGGCAACACCAATTTCTGGTCTCCCATCACCAAGAATTAAAGAAGCAAATAGAAGAGCTGGTGTAAATATATGTAAGTTCTTGTGTGTGTGTGTGTTACTTATAATGAAAAAAATAGAGAGATAAAGGGAGATATATAGATAGATAGATAGATAAAGATAGAGTATGATTGAGTAGGGCAACATATACCCTACTTACCCACATCACAATTCAAAGACGGCTGGTAATAATATCAAAACAAGAAAGAAAGAAAGATAGATATGTGCCTTAAAACTACTGTTGTTCTTTTGTGTTGTACTTAGGATACGTGGATATGTCTTCATGATGTTGCAAGCAACATAATGGGTCACGTATGTGTGCATCTTTGTTGTCCATATATAGATATATATGTATAAGTGAACATAATATTAAAGTTGTGGAAGTATATATATATATATACACACACGCGGATGAGCGACAACAATTTTGATTTTGTCGACAATGAAAATTTTAATTAAAAATTAAGGATGATTGTAAAATTTATGTTTAAATTGTTATTATTATTAGCAACTAATGACATATATATAACATCTAATTAGTCGTGGTTATAAATACATGATTTGTTTTAATAATGCCAACATATATACGATATGTGTATGATACGTCACTGTTAAAATTATAAAAATACTTGGTGAGAAAATAAAAAGTCTTGGTGTGTATATGGAGCATATATATCAACATTGATTTATAGAAATTAGTTGATCAGTATTTTATATTAATTAGGAGAAAATGCATGGTTAATTTACCTAGATAACACGTAATTAGGCGGCCTAAATTGTAGGTTAAGGGAGATATACGTACGACGACGTTGGTGATGAAGATATATATATATATATATATATATGTTACAGGTGGAAAGGGCAATTGAGATGTTTTTTTTGTAGGTAAGTGATGGAGTAATGTATTACCCAGAATTGAAATTTAAAGGATATGGGTAAACCATGAAAAGGACTGCCCAAGTTTAATTATCACACTCTCAAAAATTAACCTTATTTCATTGCTTACTTTTAATTCTATACTATTTTAAATTGTGAGATCCAACCCCCCCCTCCCCCCCCAAAAAAAAATTCAAAAATCATGTCTTTTCTCGTGAAGATGTACCTCCTTACTCATTTATTAGTACTTGTTATGATGTATACAAGTAATTTGGTTAAAAAAGAATTGTTTGAAACTTATAATACAAGGAATAATTATTGAATTTTTGATCTCATTGAATCGTGACACGTTATATTAATTTTTTGTGATTTTAAATTATACTGATTTATAATACATGGAATAATTCAATTTTTGTGAACCCTTTTATTACTTATGAAAAATTAATTAAAAAAATGATGTTTTAATACATATAATTAGTGGTCATTTTGACATCATCAAATAAGATGTTATGACTAATACTATTCTTCTTTTTTATGAGAGGGCAAACACAAATCAAACAATAATCAGAAGTAGAAGATGTGAGTGAAGTGATTGAAAAGCAAAAGAAAAGGCAGAAGACTTTTCCCCAAGTTTGTTACTACAGAATTGCTAATCAATCAAACCCTAAACAGCATTGAGGTGAAGACAAGTGCCCAAATCAATTAATTCACTAATGACTCAAAATTTAATTCATTAATTTTGAACCTTACTATAAATATCAATTACTGAAGTCCCTTTTTTGACTAATTTGGAGACTGGTTATAGTCAACTTGCAGCTCCATATCTATTATTTTCACCCTTAGTCCATGTTTCTTTGACATATTTCAAATCAGTATATTTGCAAAGCCACAACTGGAGGAGCATGAACTACCTTTTTTTCTTTATTTTTATTTAAATATTTCTTAATTTTATTAGGATTAATTGCGCACAAACAGACCGATTTACAGTTATATTACACTGCTCTTTCTCGATCTTAAAAGTTACGGATGAATCCCTGACACTCGTACACATATAATAGATATTCATTTTCTAAAAATTTTTCACCTCAAGTGTGGTAAAATTAAGGGCAAAAGACAATTTTCGTCCCACAGCTATAGGCCATTTTCGTTTTAATCCCGTAAGTTTCTAGGGTTTCAATTTGGTCCCGTAAAACTGAAAAATTCGCAATTTCAGTCCAAATTTGGCCGGAAAATTTTGTGGGTCGCCGGAAAAAGTCACATGCAATGCATGTGACTTTTAAAATTGGGGACTCGATCCTGATTGGCTGGAGAAGCTGATGTGGTGCATATGTGGCACATACGTGGAAATTTAAAAAAAAAAACGATCTCAAAAGAATGGCAAAGGCGGAGGACGGCTTTTGTCGGATCTTTGCACAGAGGTGACCAAAATTGATGGGACTGGTCTCAAAAGATTCGCCAGAACGAGAGGCGTTCAACGATGGTCTTCCGAGCCGGTGGTTCGTTCAGACGAAAGAGAAAACGCTGGCGGAAGGTGCAGTCACGGCGGACGACGACTGAGATCTTCAAAACGATGGATCTTTGCACCTAGTTGATGAAAATGGATGAGACTAGTCACATTAGAACCGCGGTGAGGAGACGAATCCAATGGTACCAATCCGCAATCGTGGGTCGTCCTGTCGCCGGCGAATCGACGGGAATTGTCCGCGGCGGTCAATTTCAAAGCCCAGTCGTTGTCGTGGTCGGATCGCAAAATTGGTTGAGGGGTTTTGTTCTCCTTATTATGGGTAATCGAATGGTATATGTGGTGGCTAGAAATTCCAAGTAACGGCAGCGGAATTAAAGAAAGAAGGTGGCGGCGAATGGTGGGGATTTCAAGACTTTGATTTCCCGTCGATTTTTTTTTTTTTTAATTTCCACGTATGCGCCACGTCAACTTCTCCAGCCAATCAGGATCGAGCCCCCAATTTTAAAAGTCACATGCATCGCATGTGACTTTTTTCGGCGACCCACAAAATTTTTCGGCCAAATTTGGACCGAAATTGCGAATTTTTCAGTTTTACGGGACCAAATTGAAACCCTAGAAACTTACGGGACTAAAACGAAAATGACCTATAGCTGTGGGACGAAAATTGTCTTTTGCCCTAAAATTAATAAATAAAAAAAAGAAATGGGTAATTCAAATAATACCCCTTCGACTTTAAGTCCCAACTTTTGACCAAATCTAAAGGGTAGGTGATAGCCTGACAAGACGTGTAGTATCGATAGATGGGTATTGAGTTTAATATTTTGCACGAAAAATTTTGTATTCGAATTTTAATTATAAGTGTAATACGTATGCTTCAGCCTTATACTTTTAGAAAATTGTTATTTATTAATTTTCTTTTGGCCCTATATAAGTATCATTGATCATAAACAATTTTAATTTATATTTTTAAGAAAATAAATTCATATCATTATGGTCCCTTCAACTAGTCATATTTCCTTTGTTACTTTTCCTCTTCTTTACTGTTGTAACTATATTATGCGTCTGCAGGTGTAAAGATGTTAAGAATAGAGAGACAGGAAGGAAAAACATTACATGTACACCTCTCAAAGTTATATATATATATATATATATATATATATATATATATATATATATATATATAACTTTGAGAGGTGTACATGTAATGTTTTTCCTTCCTGTCTCTCTATTCTTAACATCTTTACACCTGCAGACGCATAATATAGTTACAACAGTAAAGAAGAGGAAAAGTAACAAAGGAAATATGACTAGTTGAAGGGACCACGATTGATAAGCTCAAATTTCAATAAATTGTACGATTAATTCGACCAGCTTTTATGGTTCACCAAAATAAATATAATTTTTTATTATGATTAATTATTATAGTTAAAAATAAAAAAAATAACTGATACTGATTAATCATGGCTGCAAGCCAGGGCACATCATAATTTATAATCAAAACATATATTTTGATCATACCTAATACTATGTTAAATACTTATTAACAATGGTCAAAACTAAAGTTTTTGCATTGATTTTTTTATTATAGCAAACACATTGATTTTGTCATTATTTTTAAGTCATTAATTTATAGGGCTTAGTTGCATTTACTACCCTGTATTTTGTCATTAATTTAAGGGGATGACAAAATAAAAACCGTAAATATAGGGGTGACTAATAGTAACATGAAATTAAGTTGCTTTTCTTTTTTCTTTTTTCTCTTTTTTTGGACAATTACAGGACTTTGACCATCGAATTTTTAGAAATGGTAAAAAATTGTCGATATGTACAACTCTTAAGGCATTCTATATCAGAAGAAAAGCTGACTAGGCATTTTTCGTTAAAAAATCTAACAAAAATGTGCCATGAAACGGAGAAGAATGAGAATTTTGTAACTGGTGGGACCAAAAGTGAAAAAACCCTAAATTACAAGATGAAAAGTGTTATTTCCCCTTAAAAACTACATACTTTAGCGAAAAAATACAATTTTCATCCTGTAAACAGAGAGGGTGGTGTACTATTAATCCACTTGGAATTCAATTTAATAATGAAGGACAAAAATATTTAAAAACAATTGCATATTAAGGCCATTTATAGGAGAAATGATCAATTTTTGACTGAAAAATGGCCATGGAAAAAAGTTCACAATACACTATTTTCCTAATAAATTATCAATTTTCGATGATAAAAATCCTCGATATACTATTTTTTTAAAATCACTATCCTTCATTATCGAATTAAACTTTAAATAAATTAAAAGTACCACTATTTCATATATTTCATATACAATTACGCGACGAAAAATACAATTATCCCATAATTAAGGTGTGGTTGATGAAAAGAGTAGTAGTAGTAGAATCATGATATCTCCCAACTTTTTAGTTATAAACAAAAAATGAAAAGAAAGAAAAAACAAAGGTGAGCATGCAACCAACCTCCCTCTTGGTAAAAGTTTGCTTTAACTTTCTATGTCCTTTTTACTACAAGTGTAAGTTTTGGTTGTATGGCACCTATACCTTATCCAATTCCAATCATCATTCACAACTCAAAATTTTACGTGAACATTCGGGATACTCGGTCCTTCCTATGCTACTCAATTCTATCAAATTCTTACATATGTACATTAATTCATAGCCTCTCACTCACTCATTTAATTCCACATCATCACCAAAATTCTTTGTTGTAGTTGATTTATCACTTCAAAAAAAAATTTTAAAAAAAAAGCTTTTCACTCACTTTCACATGATCGGCAAAATTTTCAAATTAATTCTCCTACGTTTGGTCGTGCCAGCAAATTTCAACGAAATGATCAGGGTTGGAGACCGTATTCACCCTGAGAGCAGTGCAATCCAAATAAGTATTGGGACGTATGATTAGACTTTTTAGAAGATCTCCGACTAAGATATTTTGATACTTAAGTTAGTTCGGGTGAGAATCGAGGGAAAAAATGAAGAGTATTCTATTAATAGATGACGTACTTTGATCTAAATGACTCTCAAATATTTTGTAAGGCCAAAATATCCATACTTATACATACCCATGTATCTAAATTTTTGCTTCTTAGTGTTGAATGATCAATGTACGGTGATAATTTCGGAGCACTAAATAGGGTCGAACGGGCCAAATAAAAGTGCGCGACTCTTTATCTGTTTAGGCATTTGAAATCGTAGGAGAGGTATTTTAGTTTTTTTGGATACTTTTTTTATTGGACCCTATCAAAATAATTGGATGAGAATTATGTTCTCAAATTGTACAAAAATTAAAAATCCCCAAACTTAAATTTGCAACAGCTATAGTTGGGTGTTCGTAAAAGGCGATCCCCCGTTATTTAGACGAAAAATGCAATTTTTATGCTCTTCATGTTTTTAATAAATGGAAAATTTAATTTATACTTTAAATTAGTATTTTTGTCTCATATTTAAATCGTAAAAGCATCTTAAGTACACATGTTTTAACTTTCATCGTTTTATCCCTTTTTTAATTATGCATATCACGCGCATATATATATATATATATATATATATATATGCAGATTTAACGAACTAAAATGGGGAAGAAATTTAAAATATATATATTATAGAGAAGAAAATGAATAATAAACAAGATAAATGAAGTATGCAATTTCTTAGCAGGAATTTGCATTATTATTCTTCAGTAAAGAAACCATTTTTCTCCCACTTTCATTTTCTCTAATATTAATTTGATTTCTTTTACATCTATATTTATTCTGAAATTATGAAGATATATACCATTTATTATAATATAAGATACAAAATTATATTCAAATTAAAACAAAAAAGTGCAAGTGCTTTAGTACTCATCTCTTTTGTCCAACATCAAAAGTTTGAGAGCACACATTTTACCTACCAAAATGAAATAATATTATTGATGCAAATTGCTTTCCCATGCGACATGAAAGCAACAAGTTTAAAATTAAAGATATTTTATTTTTTTGTATAAAAATTCGGTTGGCCTCGATTAAGATCACCATCACGAGGTACTTACAGATTACCTACCGGTTCCATAAATTGCTTACTAATGTACTTACAAATTACCCACGATGACATAAATCATTTATAACAGTACTTACAGATTACCAACTACTACAAAAAAATGGCTCAATAGTTAGGGGTAAAAATAAAATAAAAAAATCAGCGTCGACCTAATTAGAAAGTAATATTCTCGTTGCTAACGTTTAATACAAGAAATTTTACTTACGGATGAATTTAGCAACAAATAACTTAAAATATATATTAAAGAATGTCGATGAACAGTGAAAATTTTACTTATTAATTATTTCAACTTTATTTTCAGCGTCAAGCTGTTGAGCGACTTTCTTTTAGTGCACCAAGCAACTTTGATATGAATAGAGTTTAACTCAGAATTATGTGACTGAAAATGGTCTGTAAAGACAGCAAATTGAAAGCATCCAAATGAATGAATGTCTTCTTTTGTTATCCCACTGACCGACTGAAAATACAAATCATAGCATACTCAGCAACAATGCTGACAGACGCTGACAGCCAACTTCAGTTCTTTAATTTCATTCTTGATTACTAACTTAAGGAAATTAAATAAATAAATAAATAAAATATTTGGTTTAGTGTATTATGTTTGGAAATTATTATTATTGTTATATTATTAGGTTTGGTATTATTAGATTGGGACATCATTGTTCGTGTCGAAATTAGGGCGGATGGAGATTTCTTTTTTGGAAAATAATTTTGGGGAAAAAATAGGAAAAAGGTAAGTTTAATTAGAATATTAATAATAAATCATTCTCCTATCTAACAATTTATATTTTTAAATGAGGTGATCGTTAACAAGAGGTCCTGGTTCAAGTTTTATTGCCATCCGTTTACGAATCCAAATTCTATTAAAAATTATATAAGTGTTTGTCTGATATTATATAAATTTGAGTATCATTAGGAATATATTGACTTAGTGAGATAATCTTAAGTAAATAATGTAATTATTGCTTGCATATTTAGTAAAATGTATAATTGTCGCTATATTTATTGTATTAGTAAATATCAATAAATGTGCCGCTATAATCATTTATAATGACAATTAATACATAATTTTTGTCACTAATATATATTATAGCAAAATACAAAATATAATAATATAATTTTGTCGCTAATATTATATTTTGTTGCACCCAAACAAAAATAACATAAAAAAAAAACCCCGATTCTGAAAACACAATTTTATGAATATTACTTGTTGCAAGTTTCGAATAAGAATAGAAAATGTTAAAACTTTAAGCAACTTTACAATATTTATATCCTTAATTAAGGATAATTATATATTTTGGTTTAGATGAGAGTGTGAAATCACGAATACTTATTTATTGATTTATTGGTTGAAGTAATTTTCAAAGTGAAATATAATGGAATTGGAGGGACACAAATTCTACAACACAAAACAACTAATATAATGTTTTATATTAATATGAATTGACGTTTTCATAAAGTGATAAGAACGTGAAGCCTTTGTAATTATGTACGTGCGTCTATATCATCATACAGTGCCTATTTCTCGAAATTTCACACGCATTCAAGGTTTTTTTTTTATTTGTTTTGCTGTATAACATATTCGAGAGTAAGAGGTTCTTCATGTCATCGTGATATCATATTTACGTAAAGAACTATATATGGTTATCAAAATCTTTATTTATTAATTTGATATGCTTTAAAGGGCTGTTTGTAATAATTTTTGTTTTAATGATGAGAATAAGTTGTAAAAGATGTTGTAATTTTTGCGATCGGAATTAGTGGTAAATTATGTTAGGGATGATGACGGATCAAGTTTGTCGAAACTCCAGACTCGGCCTTGTCGAGAAATTTTTGGACGAAATCCGACGGGTTGGACTAGTAAACCAGATTTAATAATTTCAAAATATTAAAAGAAATTTTGTTTTCATAACATATGATATAACTTATAAAGATGGGATAATAATATTATTCAAAGATTAATTGTGCATATTATATGCTTTAAAATGTGTTACTTATATATAATTAAAATGTTAATATTATTTATATTGTTTATGAATTTATAAAAATATTTAATTTTATGTATATATGTAAATATAAATAGAATGTACATATTTTTCCATATATTTAATAAATAGATACATAACATATATATAAAAAATAAAAAATTTGGCCTGGTTCGAGTTTGAGTTAAAAACACTAAATATTCAATGATTGCAAACAGGATGGGTTCGGGTCCGAATGTAACCCGGACTCATTGCCGTCATTAAGTTAAGTAGTAGTGGAAGATAAAGACTATTTGAAAACAAACGTGAAAGTGGGAAAAAAGTGGAAGATATATTTGAAAACAAACGTGAAAGTGGGAAAAAAAAAATGAAGGTTGAGTATTTTAAAAAATAACTTAATATTTATTATTTTATTAATAAATTGCATAAATTATTAATTGGGGATTTTTATAACTTTTACTTAAAATTATTTTAATGTAAACAAATTAAAAATAAAAATTATAAAGTAAAAATACTTTTTTCAATATATTTTAAGCAGCAACTATTAACTATTTACTAATCATGTTTCAATGGCTGACTCGACTGAAAAACAAACAATTAATAGTTAAGGGCTTGTGTTTCTTCCAAGATAGTAAGAAAATATCCCTTAAAAAGGTGTTTTTAAATACATTTCGCACACTTGAATTATGCATGTAGTCGTATTTACCCTTTAAAGTATGAAAGGTAATAAAAACCCCTTGACAAAATAATTTGATTTTGATTGGACAAATGTCGTTCTCACTTACCTTTGTACTTTTTATTCTACTCCCTAAAATATGTTTCGTAAAAGGCCCTCCCCCCCCCCCACCAACAAAAAAGAAACTACTTTCAGTGATTTAAAATTTTATTCAAAATTTATTTAAAGATAATATTTAAAATTTATAATTTTTTATAAATTATGTAAATACAAAAAATATTTATAAGAATAAATACATGCAAATATGTTTTACAAAGTAAATTATTTGTAATAAAAAGTACATGCAAATGTGTAAATACATAATGCATATATCATTACACAAATATATATATATACATGTTATATAATTTATGAATTTTTATTCAATTACACGAACGCATAATTAAAATATATCATATCATTACTCAAAAAATATAGAATATTATAAATTACTTGTATTACAAATTTTTGCATATTTTAAGAGTGTGTACATATATATGTATATATATTCGATGTAATATTTTAAAATTGAATAGATAATTTACTTTTTAAAAAAATTAGTATACATAACATCGCAAGCAAAAATTATGTGAATTTTTTAACAATTATGTAAAAAAATATAAAAATTATAAATTTATAGAGTTTATATAGATTCTATACTTATTATAAAAATAATGAAATTTTGGATGGTATCTACTTTAAACTTTAAAAAAGATTAAAGATGTTTTAAAAGAACTTGTAAGCGCGCCTAAACACCCTCTAAATCAGTTCCAACTTCAGTTTTGTTACAAGACGACAAGCACAGTCGTTGATCTTTTTGGCCAGAATCTCCAGGAATTCTGGGATTTTTACACAACGATTGAAATCCCACCATGAAAGTTAAATGTCCAAAATCCAAAAAATGGTTTTCGTGTATGTATATGGTCGTACATTAGTACAACTATACAAGTGGAAGAGGATGACAAGACGATGCTCATATTCACCAGAAATAAACAGCTTGTTTAATGAAAGTATGTATTCATGTATGTTCAAATACTAACACATTCAGTTAGCTACTAGGTGATCCAGTGTAGCCACAAAATAGAACATCATGGGATTTAGTTTTAAGTTCAGGCAATCTCAGAGAGAATGAATGTGCTTGACTTTCTGGATAGCATCTTTTACCTTGTTTGATGGTTCTTCGTACAAGAATGCAGGGTTATCAAACTCTGCAGCCAGGCTAGGTTCCCCAAGAAATGCACGGAATGAGTCTGCAACCGAATATGAGAGAGAGCTAAGATTGTAACCTCCTTCCAAGAAGAACACACAGCGACCGCCACATAAATCTCTCGCTAGTTGCTGAATGTTGGAAGATAGCATATAGTATGTTCCTGTTGTGAACTGCAGATTTGCTAGGGGATCCAACACGTGGGCGTCGTATCTGGAGGCATTTGTTACAAGTAAATGAGACGGGCAGCTGAAAATGCTATTAAGCAGCGAAGTAACACTTAATTCAGCTACACGGTGAATTGAATAATGGTGTCATGAAATTTTTATGGAGAAATAAGTTGGTCCAGGATATTGTGAGGACATGTGAAGAATTTAAAACGCACAAGTGATACAAACTGCATTTAATATTTCTCTGACATTGAAAATTTATGATGCAACAGCACTTACCCGGCTGAAACTAGAATTATATCTGGCTTGAACCTCTGAGCAGACGGCACAATAACTTCATCAAAGATGCTCCGCATGGCTCTATCACCTGATCCTCCTGGTAAAGGTAGATTCAGTGTGGATCCTTCACCATCTCCTCTACCTATCTGATCTATTTTACCAGTGCCAGGATAGCTCCCATCCTACATTGAGTACAAATGCCAATGAATACAATTTAATAACTTGACTGCAGCTTTGAGGTACTACTAGACTTTCACCAGATGTTTCAATAGCTCCAGATCCATGGCAGCAAAAAGCTAAGCACGATCAATTCCCAGCTTAGGGAAATCTCCATTTCTAGACTATTCTCTTCTGTTTCACTTCACTATTGCTCAAAATTTTAATATAAGAGCATAAATATTCAAACTAATGTCATGTAATTTAAGCATCTTCCAGAGGGTAAGCATTAAAACTCGTAGTCAATGAACCCAAAAGCTGGCTACCATTTGTTTAAAAATTGTCTAAGCGGATGCAATAACAATCATGAGGATATGCAATATGCAGAATCAATCATCTGTTGGATATGGATAAAGATGAGATAAAACATTCATATAACTAGCTACATGCTGATGTACCAAAAGTACACAGGCCGAACTCATATCATCCCCCATTTGGTCAAGGGAAAGACCATTCTTAGCATAAAGGAGAATTATCTGGGCATAGAGGAGCATGTATAAGTTTTGAAGAATGTCATCAGCTAACAAACACAAAGTATGTAGCTCAAGAACTAAATAATATAAGGGCTTACTTGGTGAGTGGAAAGAAAAAATATATCAGGGTCATCGTAGAAGGCATCATTCGTTCCATTTCCATGGTGTACATCAAAATCAATGATAAACACACGTTTCAGTCCATGTGCACGTTGAGCATAGCGAGCAGCAATCGCCACATTCCCAAAAACACAAAATCCCATAGGTCCAGTTGGAACAGCATGATGACCTGGTGGCCGTACCAAAGCAAAACCAACTGGAGGATCTTCCCTGACTTTTGATGCTGCAACCTGCATTATCAGTCCGAGAAAATAATCAGAACGGTAAAGTGTGTGTATATACATCTGATAATCCTATACAGGTCCGGACATAAAAATTCAATCATCGTATGGTTAGACATGCTCAACTGATTCAAACAAAAAGTGTGACTAGAAAGATCATCATTAAGTGACTAACGTCTTAGATTGAGACATCACCACTGCATCCACCAATGAAATTCCAGCTCCAGCTGCCAGTAGCGACTCCTGGAAGGTCTGTATTAATGCAGAACACCAGGAAAGGAAAAGAAATTATGTCTGCATTAACTCAGAATGCCAGAAAAAGCCAAATAAATTAATCAATACAATATAACATATACTTCATCAATGATTGAGAAAGACCAATAACATATGAGTGAAAAGCTCCACCCAGCTATACAGAGTGCCAAGAACCAGAAGGAAAGATAATACAAGTAAAACGTGACCTGAATAGATAAGAATATGATCCTTAATGTAATGCTACTTTACCATATTACAGATCATATAGTATTCCAAGTTACATGTTGAAATAAGGAGGGGTAACAAGACAAGTAAAAGGCATCATATATTTGAGTGATCTCAGTTTATCTCCAACCATTAAATAGTTCCTTGTAAATACTCACTCTTCTACAAGAAAAGCTAATTGATCTGAAATATTAGTTATGCGCGTCAACTTAAGTTAACAAACGCCAAAAACTTAAAATAGAGTTCATAAGTGTGTTCTTACCGTGGGAGTAGCATAAGTTGGACCAGAGCCATCAATGAAAATAAGTCCTTGTTCAGATGCCTGATCCATTGCCTAAAGAGCATAAAGAAGTTGCAGATGAGGTACATTTGCAAATATAACAAAAACGTGAATAGTCAGGCACCAAAACTACATGAAACGCACACAACCAGTTTTTGACAGGCCTCATGCTAAATAAATATGGATGACGAATGCAACACTGTATTTTTTGTTCAGCATGCCCAAGGAAATTGACTGCCAAAATGAAGCATAACCAGAGTATATTTTGCTTTCTGCTTTAATTGTCAACTAGTGCATAAAAAGGTGCAGGCATGAAGTGAGAGAAAGAGAGCCTCAAAGTTGATAGAAGACATTTGAGAGCAATTTATCTTAACTAGCATTCCAAGATAAGAGGAGTCCCTGAAAAAGTATCAAATAGAAGACAAAAAACTAGTTCACAAAAAGTTAAAAGAATAATGCAAATTTGTACACTCTTCAGTCTAATGCAACTGCCATACTAAGCAATTCCAAATTAAATTTAACAAGCCAGCATGAGACAGTAGTCCTAGATGTCAATTTATGCAGGCATACCTTCTCAAGTCCTGATACATAAGCCCGTTCATGAACACTTGCTATATCATCAACTCTTGCAGGTCTGACTTCTTTAAGTTCAATAATCTCTGAGCTCCTGAACTGAATAACAACATAGAATGATGAACAAGAAAGTTATCGTTTCATGAAGAGAAAATTACCAATCACCAACTTTATTACTGTAGCTGTATACTGGACCTTTTTCCAGTCCATAACAATAAATAAGATTAATTTCCGCACATTAAAGAAAACAAGTAGAGAAACCGAGAAATGTAAGTGCCATTCAATTTAAACAAAAGCCAAAATTAGGGGATGTTTGCAAAAAAATTCTGCTTATAGAGAAGTCAAAAGTTGTTAAGAAAGTTGATGGTTTTAGTTGTTGTTAAAGTTGGAAGTGTTTGAAAATAGTAGAGAAAAATTAAAAGAATTAAGTTTTTGGTGTTAGGAAAAAAAGTTGATGGAGAATCCAAAAAAATTGAGGATAAATATGTCCAGAAACAGCTTCTAAGTACTTAGAGAGATGCCATTAAGCTGCAAAAGCTGGTCCTTTGGTGCTTTTAGATTATGGCTGAAATCAGCTTAAGATTAGACTAGTAAAAGCATAAACAATTTTTGCAAACACTTAATTTGAACTCATTTCTAGAGAAAAGCTCTTAAGAACTTGCAAAAAGCTCCACTAAACACCCACTTACCTAAAGAAGAACAGATTTTCCCGCTGAAAACCAGACAACTTTTTGAGCCCTTCTTATAAAGGGCTAGAAAGAGATAGTGATCAGTCTAATTGACTATGATTTTCAGAGAAGCACCTGAACCTTTTCAGCCACACAACTTGGCATGGTAGATTACCAGGTGTGGCCAATATAAAGGCTCAAAGCACAAAAGATCCACAAGTGAATAATTCATGGACCTGGTTGACTAAGCTCTAAGCAAATCAGTGGCATAATAATTTTCAGTCAAATGTTTTGTAAGTTATCTGCAGCTACTCCAATCATTTTCTTTTCCATATTAAGTTAAGAGGAGCTGGTACACATTCCCTTAAAAAGTATGATTGTGTAGCATCACCATAGCATTGGAACATACTTTGGCTCATTGATAACAAGTCTAGAAAATCAAATCAAACTATGTGGGTTACTACCACTATCAAGATCATTGCATTATCAGTTTTTTATACCTCTGGAGTCAACCCCATCTTTGTAAGAGCACTGGTGATGGCAGGAACTCTGGAATTACATTCAGGGTGTGAGTCCTGATGAAATCCACAAAACAAGAAAAGGATTAACTGAAAAGAGTTCCAGAAACAAAAAAAAAATCCTTGAAAACAATTTGAAATTGATAAGCCAAAAGAAAGTCAACAAGTATTGCTACCCTACTGGTCAAACAATTTAGAGAAGTACTCAACATAAAAGAAGCAGTGCATGCACCTAAACCGCATGCCTGCTAAGCTTATGTCATATGCTGAAGAGAGCAAAAGTTGATCTCTAGTCATAGAGTTGATGAAAAATACTGTGCTTTCAAAGATTAAGTTAGAGTTAGAAGACTACAAATTATGTCAGAATATAACTTCTTGCAGCAATTATGGTTTACTTGTCATGTATTTAAAGTTGCTAGAACTCTATGGTTTCCAAATCATTCCCCCTCCTAGTTCCTCCTGTTTGAATTTTTTTAATACTGTACTTCCTTTTCCTTTTTGATAATTTTGATACTATACTTCAATACCTAGTTTATGTATCATGAGAACAATTCATTAGAATGGGATCCTTCCATCATCATAAAATTTGCAAGAGAAGTAGGTAAGACAAAATTCGGCTAATATTGTTGACAAGGTCTATGAGGTACTTCAATAATATTCAGAGGAGTGATAATTGAAAATAAAATACTTTGAGTCCATCAATACATCAAACTTTAGCACAAAAAGAACTGGCAAAACAAGGCAAGCATATGAAAGAATCATAAAAAATAGAAGCAACATTCAAGCATGCAGAACACACGAACCACCATCCGTACCTTGTTATGGCCCATGGCTGGAGCAACGGAATATATTACTTTGCCACTGAGTAATTCCATTTCAGATGGTAGATAAGGATTGTTTTCTGGACTATTCAAACAACATATGGAACCCATTCTCTTCTGTGAGGACAATACCTTAAAATGTTTCACATTCTTCTCTAGACATCTGCTTTTGGTATCAAAACCATATATGTATTGCTTCTTCCACCTGCATACATGACTCCTCACCTGGTAGAATACATGTCCTGCAAGGGACAAAAGAAAAGGAAATGAAAACATAAAACTGAAATTTACGTGAAAGGGCAGACCTGAAATGGCACACTGAAGTGTGATACCACAGGAAAGAAATGAAGGATCAATATTTCCACATCACAATCTTTCAAAGCGGAAAAAGGAGATAAGGAACAGAAAGAAAGAAGATGACATCATATAATAGACTAGACATGGACCACATCAGTTTCCTACTTGCTTCTCAATCTTCTTTTAACAAGTATCGTTTCTGAGAGGGGCAGTGAAGCTCTCTACATGTCACAGTAGTCAAAAACCAAAATTCTACTACGGACACAAATATCAATGCTTTGCTTGACAATTTTTAAATGCTCTGTCAATTCCTTAGCCTCAAAGGAGTCTTGACAAATTTCTAACCAAGTTATAAGGAACTACTGAAATTCCTCTCTACTTGAAGCTGTGTTGAAAATTGCACTTCCTTTCTCCACAATAAGATCCAGATTTTTAGAACACCAAGTAGGCCCAAGAAATGACTAGTGCTCTTGGATTTTCAGAAACACCCCATGTTCAGTGTGCCCAAAGACACACTCAAGGAACATTTTCAATCCATTTAATTGGTATTATCAATTATCTTAATAATTGATCCAGCAATCCCAAGAATTTTCAAAGTCGGAAAACTTGATTTACATCTCGATAATTAGGTAGCCATTCAACAATATTTGCTACTATTTTGGTTAACCAAATTAGCAAACCGATGAAATCCAACTTCATGATCAAGTGAAATATTCCATCAGCAGGATAACAACTTATTTGACCCAAAAATACTCAAGAAAAAGTCACCACCTTATCAGTCACAAGCATAATCAAAACCCGGTCAGTTAATCTAAAACAACCCCGGCTTCAACTTCATATTCTTTCCTAAGTTCCCCAAAATCATTCATTAAGAAATTCGCCATGCTAGAAACACAAACATATTCAAGAGCAAGACCCTTTTGGTTTCATCGAACTTTCGGTGCTTCGCTAACACAAAATCACAAACAAACATCAAACTAAAACCACAAAAACTGAAATATTTCCCAAAATTCAGCCGCCGGCATTTACAACCCAAATCTAATATAGAAAGAAAAAGGAAACATCAAGATTTTCATGAAATAGCTTCAAAGAAAGAGTACCAACACAAAATGGAGAGAAGGTACGAAGCTCCATTCAGCACCACACACAGAGCCACCCAAAGCCAAGATAATTTTCAAATCTGATAATCGGGTTCCATTTATATGTTTGGGTTCGCGGAGAGTACGCCTTTGAGTCAATGATTTGGGCCCAAATAAACGGGTCGGGTAGCCAGCGTCAGTCAATGGATAGTCCAATTTTCTTGGGCCTGCCCCAGTAACCCTCCTACTTCTAGCTTCTATGCTTACCTTGTCCTAACACATTTTTTTTTCTCAATTAATAATGGTAAATAAATTACAATAACTTATTGAGTAATATTTTTATTTAATTAATACATCAACATGACTAACAATAATAATAAATTATACTAACTCGTATAAAATGAGACAAATGCCCACATATTCGATAAGACTCGAATCTATGATATCGAACTTATTCATGGAATCTCAACCTTAATCTTAGCCTAATATAGAAGTAGTGAATTTTGTGCCAATGAAGCACCATCATCCCGTATGGAGCCATCTTCTTTATCCGACGTACCTATTTTGGTCCCCATTCAATACTCGAAAGTAAATGTTTGGGGAATGAGCGGTATGCAGCGAGCCCCTCACTCCTTACTATCACAGCCCCGATAATACCAATCATAGCCGTCTCGTCTAGTATCGATGCTCTCGAGTTGTGGTTCCCCAATAGGCAAGTGAGGCGAGCCTGGGTCCCTCATTTGAAAGCTGCTACTAGTTTCTAAGATCACCTACGGAAATAAACCCCCTCTGTTTAATACGTTTTTTGCCCTTTCTAATCGACTTTGTGATAGTTTACCTTCAATAGTCTTTCAAATAACCTTTAGAGTGAAAAAAACATATGAAGTGTTGCCTTAAAGATAATGCCCTCAGGTCTGTATCTTTAATCGTCTTTTTTCCAATCGGGGAACCTCCTCCGAAAGAGGAGGCGAGAGCTGATTCGTAGAAGAAGCTTGAAGCTAACATCTTGAGGAGAGCGGCTGAAGACCCGACTGTAAGCCTGTCTGTATGACATTATTGGTGTGTAATGTATTTCAACAGTGTATTTTTCTGCAGCATTCTCTTAAAAAAAAAGCATGATTACTGAAATACTAAGGGGTTGTTTGCAATAGTTTTTATTTTTATGAAAGTAATAATATAAAAGTTGTAGAACAGTAGATTTAGTATGCGATATTTGTGAAATATGCAAGAAACAATTAGTACAAAAAATTCATATAAAAATTTAGATTTATTTTACAAAAATATTTTAAAATTACAATCTTCCCCAATTATATGGGATTAAAAGTACAACTTTATCTGCAAATAGTACGTTTCTCCATATTTGAGGGTGTTTCAGTGAGCTTATAAGTTCTCAAAGTATTTGATTAATATTTAAAAAAAAATTATAAACTCCAAAAACGTAAAATGTTAAGAACTTATAACCTGAAAAAAAGAGTACAATTTTAGGAGCTTACAATCTATTTTTCTAAGAAAATTTATGCATCAAATATTTTGTAATATTTCATAAGTTATTAGGTAAATAATAACATGCTCTTTTAAGGTTTGACATAATTATAAATATCTTATCATTGTTTGAAAAATTATAAATACCCTTCTAGAATTAAAAACGGTCTAACAAACATCCTCTCGTGACAGCGCATTGTATGAAATATTTGTTGGATATCCGTTAATTTCAAACCGATATCTATAATTTTTTAAATAATAAAAAAATATTTATAATTATAATAAATTTCACGAAAACCCATTATAATTTATCATAAGATATTTTAAATAGCTTACAATAAATTTACAAACACCATTTAAGAACCCTTTTTAGTAAGTGGACTTGTAATTGGCCAAGAAACCACACACTGATATATACTAATTAATTTGTTCTTGCATGGTAGACAAATTTAAATTTTTGTCCTAATCTACGTAAGATAAGACTGAATTTTTTATTTGGAAAAAATAATTGTTTATATAACGGACGAAGACATAATCAAATACCTAACAACAATATATATATATATATAAAATTAATAATTCTTGAAATAGGGCCAAAATATCATTATTAGAGGGACACACACTGGCACGCACATTTACAGCCTTGTGAAATTCACGAGATTAAGGGGGTATAAAACTCTTTTAAATATTTAAAATTTATGAAATATTTTAAAAATAATTGATACTTTTTCTTAGAAAAAAGAGTTTATAACTTATAAAAATAAGATGTCAAGAGTTTATAGAATTCTTTTAATAAAACAGTAAAAAATTATAATTGCTTTTAAAATCTGAACAAATTCTTTCAAATTAATTAAAACATTAGAATTACTAACATCTTATCAGCTCTATCATCTTATTTTATCCAAACACTTTAAAAATTTAAAATATCAATAATTATGTAAAAATATTTTATAAGACGTATGGACTTTATGTTACGATTTTTATGGAGCAAGACAGTTAGAGCGAGATTATGTTTATACTGCTTCTAATGAGTGAGAGACGCTTAAAATTCCTCTAATGCAAGTTCTACAAAATAGGAAGGCCTCGGCAACAGCCATCCGATACTAAAGTTAAATAGGTCGTAGAGAGAAAAGTACTTACGATAGCTAATTAATTATAGATTTTCCCAATTTGTACGATTCATGCGCTATACACGTCACAATGGATTCTACAGATATTAGAATTTAAAAAGGTACCAAAATTAGATTGTAAAAAAAACCTACACAAATGAAATAAATTCAAAGCTGTCTGTTGATTAAGATAGAATTGGGGGTAAGATCTGAATACGATCTTGGTAAGAATACGCCCAGATTGAGCTTATAAAACCTTTAAACAAGCCTGGAAAAACACCCTCCTAGTCTCATCAATGGCACTTATAACAAACTAAGAGAAAAGAACATAAAAAAAAACAGACAAGATTCGGAGAAAATGACTTTGTGAAAATCCTCTGCCACATGAATGTGTTCTGTAGGAATATTATAAAAGAAAAGGTTCACGGGCTGCTGCTTCTGTTTTGGGTAGGAAGGAAAAAAGGTGGATTGACAAATAGATGTGTTGAGCTTTTCAATTCAAGAAATGAAAGAATTTGGGGGTCCCACCCACGGAGAAGAGAGGGTTCACGGGTGGTATAAACATCACAAAATGACAAACTAGTCCCCATAAAAGAAAATAATTACTTTTACTTTTTCTGTGGCCGGGAAAATTTTTGGGGCTTAATTTGCAATAAATGTTGAATTGGAGGACGCTTCTGCAATAATATTGACGTCCCGACAATCGTCCGTACAGGACAGACAACCTTACAGTACAACAAATATCTTCTCTTTTATTCTCCTCCACATAAAAGATTCATATCTTTGGTTAAAATTAGTATTTTACCCATATTATGAAAAGAAAGAATTTATTTGTGAATTTCGTTTAAGCCCGATTCGTTGTATTTTGGTATTATTATTAGTGTTATTTGGATATTTGATGTGCACATATCATTTTTATGTAGGACCAAATATAGAACTTGTCAAAAACTAAAACGCTCCAAAAAAAATTTAAAAGTAATTAAAACATAATGCGGATCCACTGATTCTTTATTTAGTTCAGTTCAACCAATATCTGGCCCGTTGATATAATCAGTCGTGATATTTATATGATCAATCTTGAATCAACACATCTTATCTGTTCATGCATTTGAATTGTTAATATAAATATATCGTCTCCAGATATTATAACACAAATATATATATATATGTATATATATGGTGGAATTACACTTTTAGTTCCATTAGGATAGGGATTTCAACATTTTTAATCCTCTACTTTACAAGATCTTAAAAAAGGGTTCCAAAATTGAGAAGATTCGACACATTTAGTATATTTTTTATGAAATTTTCAAAATGATTACAATTTTAGGAAAAAACGACACATTTAGTCCCAATTTCAAGTTTTACTCGATTGTGGGACAATTTCAAAAATTCTGTAGAATAAATGGCTAAATGTGTCGAAATTTCTCAATTTTTGGATCATTTTAAAAATCTTGTCAAGTAGAGAATTAGAAATGTTGAATCCCCTATCTTATGGAACTAAAATTATAATTTTACCAAATTTTATTAATTTAGACATTGAATAACAATAACTAATTCCTATCAAATATTTTATTAATCGAGCTTTGTAAATGTAGGTCAACGAGAAACTAGCTTACACGCCTACCACGATTTTCATTACCTCATCATTGACCTCAGATCATTACTATGCCAAGATCAGTACTATGAATCCCTTGGTGATGGTAGAAACTGGTTTTGTTCCGGTAGCCATTACTATATTCAATGTAGAATTCAGACATTATATGACAAAGTACTCCGTAATGGAGCAAAAGAACTTTACTAAGGGAGACATCAGTTGAAGATATACATTGTTGCTGCAAGAAATAATTCAAGATAAATAGTTGAATGCATATTTGTTCTAATTAAGGACTACTGTATCAATTAGAGAATGTTGAAAAATACAGAGCTGATGTAACATAAAATTATCGTTTACGGGTTGCATAATTATCCATGCAAAATGCAAAGAATTCCAATTATAGCTACCTTTTATTTTTCTAAATGTGTTTATTTTTTGGTTTAGTCAAATTACTTTGTTCCCAGATGGAAACACATTTGGCATGCACTCATGCATTGCTATCGGAGTCTCTACGTGTTAGGGATGTTATCGATGTGGATTCGAGAACAATATCGAACATTTTCCGCCCCATTATTTGACTCACAATTGAGTGGCTTGGGAAGGATGCATGTCTTGTTTCTATTCTAAAGAGCCCCAATGAGGGAATGACATATGGTCTCATTCCTATATTATTGACTTTTGCGCAAGGTATTATCCGAACTGTTTGGAGTGCATAGCTTTATTCTTAAGAAAGGCAAAAAGCTTTTCTTTTTCCTACGAACAATACCAAATGATACGACATCTATTCCTATATCAGGTTTAAAACTTCAGATAAAGATATTCTTTATTCTGAACAAAGTTATATGAAATTATTCAAAAAAAACCCTTGTGAGCGAAGATAAATTCTCATTACCTATAAATTGCATAAATATATT
>NC_026159.1:6421267-6424296 GCF_000512975.1 Sesamum indicum | reverse complement strand
CATAATGATTGTATAGGGTATCATAGTCTTACTTACATTGTTTGGTATTTTTGCACTCGATGGTGTAAATAACTTTGAGGGGAGGGGGAGGGTGACGGGGGCCTAGCAAGAGATCAAGATGGGAAGCCTCCTATCATGTGAAGTGTGCTGCTATCAATGATTATTAAAAACTACGGGTATGCAAGCTCAAGTGCACGTGAACAATCAAACAAATTTAAGGAGTTAAAGGTCATTATTTTGATCAACTCCAGCCAGTCCCCAGTGTTTCCACAGTCCTGGAATTGTAACTACAAAACACACTGATCAATAAAATAGTGCACAAAACCCATCAGAAAACACAGACAATTTTCAGAAAATACAAGTTGAGTTCTTGCTAGTAGAATCCAGAGGAAGCCAAAAACAAAGTACAGAAATTTGAGTTTCTTCAATGAAGAAACAAGGTTGTGAGATTGAAGCAATAGGCATCAACTACACAATCTACACACACACACAACAAATCCCTCCCACAGAAAAACAGCAAAAGAACCCCAAAGCTGTTCAAGAACAAGAATTACAAGAAGTTCCCCGAAAGGCAGCTGCCGGAAAATCCAGGCGGCCACGAGCCCGGCAGGTGCTCAAAGATGTAAACCTGACGGCGAAGCCATGGGAAATACTTGCTATTGTTGGGCCGAGTGGTGCAGGCAAATCCTCATTGCTTGAAATCCTGGCAGGGAAACTCACCCCGCAATCTGCATCCATTTATGTCAATCACAAGCCACTTGACAAAGCTGGGTTCAAGAAGTTGTCAGGGTATGTCACCCAGAAAGATACACTGTTCCCGCTCCTCACTGTTGAAGAAACATTGAGGTTTAGTGCTAGGCTAAGGTTAAGTCTTCAGGAGCCGGAATTGAGCTCCAGGGTCAAGTCCCTGATGCAAGAACTCGGCCTGAGCCATGTAGCAGGAGCCCGTGTGGGGGACGACAGGGTCCGGGGGATTTCAGGGGGGGAGAGACGGCGTGTCTCGATTGGTGTGGAGGTGATTCATGAGCCAAAAGTGTTGATTCTTGATGAGCCAACATCAGGGCTCGACAGCACTTCAGCGCTTCAGATAATTGACATGCTCAATTCCATGGCTGAAACCAGGGGCAGGACCATAATCCTGAGCATTCACCAGCCTGGATTCAGGATTGTGAAGCTGTTTAATTCTATTCTCCTGCTGGCTAACGGCTCCGTCCTGCATCATGGCTCGGTGGACTTGCTTTCTGTCAACTTGATGATGATGGGATTGGAGCTCCCACTTCATGTCAACGTTGTAGAATTTGCTATTGAGTCGATTGAGACGATACAGCAGCATCAGGTGCCGTTGCAACAAGAAACACTTTCAGCAAACAAGAGGGTTCTTGAAGAAGGCCTGAGCACAACAGGCAGGTTTACTCTGCAACAGCTCTTTCAGCAATCCAAGGTGATAGATGAGGAATCTATTGATGTCAGGATCGATCTTCATCGTGGTTTTCCCAATTCAAGATTACAGGAAACCATGATTCTGACTCACCGGTTCTGGAAGAACATATATCGAACGAAGGAGCTTTTTGCATGCAGGACCATCTCAATGCTGGTATCTGGAATTGTTCTGGGCTCAATCTTTTACAATCTCAGAGATAATTTAGTAGGTGCAGAGGAAAGAGTTGGGCTATTTGCATTCATCTTGACATTTTTACTGTCGAGCACCACAGAAGCCCTGCCGATTTTCTTGCAAGAAAGGGAGATACTAATGAAAGAAACCTCAAGTGGAAGCTATAGAGTATCATCATACGCCATAGCGAACGGACTTGTTTACTTGCCATTTTTGCTCATTTTAGCAGTCTTATTCTCTCTGCCTGTATATTGGTTGGTGGGATTAAACCGAAGTTTCATGGCGTTTACGCATTTCTTGCTGCTGATTTGGTTGATTCTCTACACAGCAAACTCAGTGGTGGTGTGTTTCAGTGCATTAGTCCCAAATTTCATCGTTGGGAACTCGGTGATCTCTGCCGTTATGGGGTCGTTCTTCTTGTTTTCGGGCTACTTCATATCGAAGCATGGGATACCAAAGTATTGGATCTTCGTGCACTACATATCGTTGTTTAAGTATCCGTTTGAGGGGTTCTTGATCAATGAGTTCTCCAATTCAAGCAAGTGTTTGGATTTCATGTTTGGCACATGTATAGTGACTGGTGAAGATGTGCTGAGAGAAGAAGGGTATGGAGACCAGCAGAGTAGATGGAGGAATTATGTAATAATGGTTTGCTTCATCTTGGTTTACAGGTTTATTTCCTATCTCATTCTCAGGTACAAATGCTCTGAATCAGGGATCAAAAGGATCTTCATCTGAACCTCATTCTAGGTTCTCTCTTTGCCAAAATGTGTCATAAAAGCTATCCATTTCTATTCTTTACTTCATTTTTTTTCATCTTTAGTCTTTTTTCGCCTCAACGGTGTTGTGAACAGTGTAATTCATGGATTTTATGTTCTTAATGTTACATTACATAAAGATTGAAAGAAACTTTGATCAGCAGTAGAAACTCGATATGCACCTCGGGGTTCTCACCCAAAGTTCAAGCTGACGGGATTTTCTGTTTCAAATTTTATTACATTTTTTATTCTATGTAACATATACATAACATTTTTGGTCCACCGACCTAATTTTTGATGGAAGCTTTGTCCCTTTCGGAGTTCCAGAGGTTCTGTCGATGGTGTCTTTATTTAAGAGTAAATGTATCTTCGATATTATCGTAATAATAAATGATCAAAGTCGAAACATGGCGTTTAAATTGTGTATTAATATCCCATCATTCACCAAATAAAAAGTAAAATTCCAGGAATCCCAGCTCAAAAATATGTGGCGAAGCAGAGATGGGCAGTTTCACGTGGCTGCAAAGATATTACGCAATTCCCAATCCGTGATGCCAGATTGTTGTGGTGGAAATGACTGGCGTTTGACACAGATTTATCCCATCACAAGTGACAAATTACTTTCACGGACCCTTTGGATAGCCACCACGCTGTACCCT
>NC_026159.1:6375690-6421257 GCF_000512975.1 Sesamum indicum | reverse complement strand
TCACTATATCAAACACAAATTAACGTGATGTCTGATTTGGTATGTGGGATAAATGGTTGATAGAATCCAGTTGAATAAAATATTGAATAAGATAAATTAATAATTTTTGTTGATATTTGTCGAGTTGGATAAATATAGGATAGTATCAGATTACATTATCACAGCTCTAGGTTGCATATATTATATGGTTTTAAATGGATTATTAGTGAATTGTCGTTTCTTATAATAAATCATGAATATTAATGAATTCAATGTTGAAGCCATCTTTATTAGGCCTTGTAAATAACAATAATAATAAACGAGACCGTTAGACAAGACGATTATGATTAACTTATATTGTGCAATAAAGGCATGAGACTCTCGATGCCCTTTTGTATTGATATGATATGATTCTTATTATTATTTTATAAAACAATAGCAAATATTTTAAGTGTTTTCTATTTTACGGGCCTATTCTATATATAACTTTTCCTGCCTGTTGCGAGCTCGTTTTGTTAGTAGTCACTTCAGATTTCTGTGGATATATGGAGGCGAAAACAGAACATTGTTGGAAAATCCTAAGCATGTAAGATGAACAATTCAGCAACTTCACTGAACTGGACATAGTTCTGACAGTCAGATCTTGCATGGCCATACACACATTTACACAGTTTCACTTGCTGCCGACAGAGCCAAGGGCCCAAGTGATCACAGACATGCTGCTAAAGATGTCTTACACCAAAAATGGAGAGATATAAAACCCCAAGCATCTGGAAAAATTACCATCTGGATGGTACTCCCTTCAAAATTTCATTTAAATACTTAATTGGGTCGATCAGCTCTCATGGACTACCCATTTTCTTACACTTACAGATGAAGTAATCAAGAATACCTAACGAAATATAAATGAACCATGACAGGGTTTAAACAGTTAAAAAATCCAAGCAAAGACAAAATTGCCCTTCAGAACAACAACAATTGCAAAACATGATAAGAATTTGTATCTTTTTGTCGGGTAGGATCCCACCCGCTAACCCAAATATCCATCACAGAAGCCATTGATCCATTAATTAGTATCCATCCAAGGGCGTGCGGGTTGTTGAACACATATCTCCATATAATTTCTGATATATAGACTTCTATAAATATTGGAGGGTTCCGTATAAATATGCATTTATGACTATGAGGTCTAACTTTACATTCTAATTAAAACTCTAAGCCGATTGACTTAATTATCAAAGGGTTCTAGCTGACGCCTACTTTTATTGTAAGCCAACCTAAGCATATTTTAGCTTCATGTGCTACCTAACAAGGAAATTGGATGCCACCCAACTCAGATCGTCAAAGTAGCCACGACTTCGACCGGAATCAAACCATAATTGAGATGTTAAATAAACTGTTACTCTACTATGCAACCCAGAACACTAATGATTACTGAATTACAAGAGGATGGTTGGTTTTTCACCACAAACCTTCTTAACCTAATAGCGCCACGCGTGCACCAGAATCATGCACTTGACCTGGTATAGATGTACAACTGGACTGTTGTAGGGGCTGATGGGAGGTCCACTTCTCAGTAAACATTTCTTGCATTCCAGCCATATTTTTGTTTTTTGTCAAGGTTCGACTCAAGAACTGAGTGGCCCTCCTCCAAGTTCCACAACCATTTCATCTGTTGGCTTGATTGTTGCTTGTTTTTTCCTGTAACCACTTTATTCTTTTGTCTACTTGTGGTCATTTGATTCATCTTCTTTTAATATATGGCTGTTTTTCTAACATGAATCTAGAGGATAATCTAAACAAGTGAAGAAATAAAGTAAATCATTACAATAAGTAAGCAGATCAGTTGTCAAGGATCAGAGGATGTTGAAGCCCATAATTGTTAATGCTATAAAAGATCATCTTACATGTCTTTTCATCTACTGGAAGGGCAAAGAAATATTTATGGATACGGCAATCTGTAAAAAACTTGAAACATTTTGCTAGTAGCAGCATCGCTACAGTAAAGTAAACAATCCGAATACTGCAAGACTATGGACTACAAGCAAAGAAGAACTGAGCAACTAAGTGGAAGTCAAGTGGGAATTCAGTCCGGTCGTTAAAAATCAGTTCAAGTATTTCCTTCAATCTGGGTGTCACATAATGACTAGAAACAGGATATGAAGTTATAATAGGACACTTTCTACTGACTGGTGAAAGTCCTAGACAACCATGCAAGTGCCAAGGTAATGTCAATACAAGGTACACATGAAATTTGACACAAAATCTTGGGTATAAAAAAGTATACCTTCTAAGTAAATTCTTCTTGTTCCTGTGCTGTGGGCCTTAAAGAAATGCACGACAAGGAAGTGTCAGAAAATGGATATTTAGCACAACACCTTAGCTATTATCAAATGGAAGCAGCTAGAGGTGCTTCCAGTTCTTTAGACAAGGTAAATTCAGGCTTGTTCTGTTCCTCGTCAGCATCAAAATCACCAATATTTGGAATATATCCTGAAAGCTTCATCATTTTAGTGAGTGTTTTCAATAGTAAATATATTTCCCTCTTCTTAGAATGCTTTGTATCTTTGACCATGAAGATATGCATTTGGCTGCCTACTTCAATCCAACTACAACCAGGCTGTTTCACAACACCGCGCTGTTTCATAAGTTTCCGAACTCTTGTTACATCTCTCCATCTTCCAAGCTCAGCATACATGTTTGAGAGAAGAACATAAGGGCCAGAATTTTCAGGATCAATCTCTATGAGTTTTTCAGCAACAAAATTCCCCATGTCAATGTCACGGTGAACCTTACAAGCTGCAAGTAAAGATCCCCATACAACACTATCTGGAGGAATTGGCATTGATAATATCAAATTTTTCGCTTCAATAAGTTGACCAGCTCGACCTAGCAAATCAACCATACATGTATAGTGATCCTTTTGAGGTTTCAGACCATACCGTTTGCTCATAGAATCAAAATACTGACGTCCTTCCTCAACCATTCCTGCGTGACTACAAGCACAAAGAACTCCAATCATAGTGACATGATCTGGTTTCTCTCCAAAGTCCAACATTTCCTTGAACAGCTGGAGAGCTTCTGTCCCTTGCCCATTTTGTGCATAGCCTACTATCATGGCATTAAATGAAACACCATCTCTTTCAATCATGTTTCTGAACACCCTGCTCCCATCTTCAACTGATCCGCATTTCATATACATATCTATAAGAGCGTTACCAACAAAAACATCAGGCTCTGGTCCATGCTGGAATCGAAATCCCTGCTTTAGGACATGTGTATGAGCCTGCCTACCGAGCTTCAAGTCAGCAAGATTTGCACAAGCATTGAGAAGGTTTCCAAATGTATAGTGAGTAGGCCACACGGATTCTCTTTTCAAGAGAAGAAAGAGTCCTAATGCCTCTTCGTTGTCCCCATTCTGTGTGTATCCAGAAATAAGTGCATTCCAAGATACAACATTCCTCTCCACCATCTTGGAAAACATTGTTCTAGCAGTTTCCACACTAGCAACTTTGGCATAACCACTTACCATAGATGTCTCGGACACCACATTTCGTATAGGCATCCTATCAAAAATCCACCTTGCTTCATTTATCATACTACACTTTGCATACATATCAACTAATGCATTAGATATTATAAGATCATTGCAAAATTTATCAAATTTCAATACTCGGGCATGAATTGCCCGGCCTTCTTTAACTGCACACAAGCTTGCACAGGCACTAACCACACTAGCTAGGGTCATCTCATCTGGCTTAACTCCACATTCTATCATCTTAACAAAAACCTGAAGTGCTTCACTTGCTGGTCCGTTTTGTTCATAACAAGTAATCATACTATTCCAAGACACAGTATTCCGCACAGTCATCCCATCAAAAGCCCTTTGAGCACAATCCACATCCCCACATTTTGCATACATATCGATAAGTGCAGACCCCATATAAACATCCGATGAGAACCTTGACTTAGCCAGTGAAGCATGAATTTGGGTTCCCATTACCAAGTCTCTCAACCCAGCACAAGCGCTAAGTGCACTCCCATAACTATACTCATTCAACACAAAATCTTCCTCATGCATTTTCACTAAATACTCCAATGACCTATCAAACGTCTCATGCTGAGCAAAACCCGAAACCATCAAATTCCAAGAACACTGATCGGGTTCATGCATTGAAGTAAAAATCCTCTCCGCTTCATCAATCGAACCTGATACTATTAATGCACCAATAATTGAGTTATAAGTAAACGCGTTTCTGGTGGGCGTTCTATCAAACACCTCGCGAGCGTAGTTAAAGTAACCACATTTCCCATACACATCAATGAGCCTGTTGTTGATGAAGACTTCATAAATGAACTCGGACTTGAGAATGCAAGCATGGATGGCGCGCACGTCGGGTGATGGCTTGGATTTGGAGCAGGTCTCCAAGATCTTTGCAAAAGGTGAAGATGAGTGGGCCAGTAAGAGTTTACTGCTACAGAGTAATGCATTCCTAGCCATTCCATTACTCGAAAATTACAGACTGATATGGGTATATTGTTATGCATTTGAAGCTTTCAGTGTCAGGGTTCATCACCATGTAGAAAGGTTAGTTAAGAACCTAAGTTCTTCAAGCTGCATATACATTATTATGTTGTTCTTCCCAAGTGCATAAGAAACTGCTATTTCCTAACGTTTTCACCGGTAAAATTACATTTTCAGTCCTAATGATAGAGAAGCATACACAACAAAATTTTTCGCTAAAATTTCATTTTTAGTCCTTTAACTCTTGTTTCACTTTTATTTTTTTTTAATTTAAAAAGATTTAATTATTGTAATTACTAAGTGAATAAATTTAATCCTTTAGTTAAATGTGAAAGACAAACTCAATTCTTTAATTTTTTAAAGGTGACATATTTAGTCCTAAATTAGTCGGCAGTTGAAATTCTTGATGGCCAATCAGAATCCCAAAGTCCCAAAATTCCACACATTCTTCGAACCTTAATTTCTTCATTCCTACTCTTAAAAATAACCTATTTTTTTTAACAATTGTAAATGTCGTTAAATAAACACATAAAAATCCTCCACATGCACTTAGAAAGATGTTAATCAACGCATAAGGGTTTCTTAAACGCCTTATTATCTCAGTTTATCAACAATGAGCATTCATGTCAAGCAGGTTATGAGCGGGGTGTAATGCTTGTTCTTGGGATCTAGGGGATTAAACTGTCCTCGACGTTCTCCCCCACTCTTACAGGAGGAAGGCCCTTCGTTGTCCTTTCTTCAATTGTGAGAATTGTCTTTCTTTGTCGGCTGGGCTCCTATGAGTTTATGTACCTGTTTGGTAGTAGGTCGTAAAAAGTTGAAAACAAGCTATTGGCAAAATTATTATTATTATTATTTGGCAAAATTTGCTGCAGTAGGGATGGCGTGTTCCCCTCAAAAGATCCATTGTTACCTCCGTTATCAGAATTTGTCATTTCTCACATCAAAGCTCAAATGTTACCCACAAACAGCGCCAATGATGCACACAGAATTTCAGCAGCACCACAACGGTCAAAAGATTTTCACAAAAATCCTAAAATTATCGTAGAACTAACCCTACAAAACAAATGTTAGTACTCCGATACTTAGGTTAGTAACGTTCTTATTGAAGAAATAAATGAAAAACTATAATCAAAGTGACAATAATAGTTAAAAATAGTGTGAAAGTGAAGGAGTTCGTATGGAATGCCAAAAGTGAAAATGAAAAAGAATGAGAATTTGAGTGTAATAGCTTGTAGTACGAAAATGACTCAACCATTTCTCAATTTATAAGTGTCCATAGAGCAAGCTTCGAGGGTTAGTTGTGGCAAATTCGGTGTCGTTAGATAGCTGCACATGTTAGCTTTGTAACAAAAATGAATCATAGGATTTGAACTTATTTAGACGAAGATATGACAGTTTGACCAAACATTGTCCAATCTGCCTGAGTATATAGGGATGCAGTTACTTGCTGACTAAAGAGTCAATTTCAGTTGGGCCTCTTGGAGTTATCCCAAGATATTTTATTATGACGTGTCTTAATGTGTCAGTCACCTGAATGACATGGCCGCCTGTTGCATGATTATTTGATTTACTTTATTGGGCTTACTTCTTGCACTTGCCATGTTAGGATAAAGAAACGGTTTTATGGACCTTGCTTTGGGCCTAATAAGTCGTGGCCTGCTGGGCTATTCGGCTGGCCCACCTCTTTTATCTTTGGGCTCAAAAAATATTTGAGGAGGTATGACAATAAATTGTTCAACAAAACTATCAATAAATAACAAATTACACATATATAGATCTATATAAAAAAAATTACTATTGAATTACTCGTGCACTTGAACTCAATGCCTTGGATGTATAGAGTTTTGGGACTTCAATAATATTGACCAGTAGGTGAAGATTTTATCGACTACAATATTTTTCATTTATCTCAAATCACACAATAAGTTTTTTCAAACTTTATTGAAAATTTCCCGATCCCCTTAGCCATTCACCAATTCAAATTCCCAACCATGTCACCTACTGCAATACCACCTCCCCATTAACTAAGTATAACACAAAAACTAGAATCAACCCACCAAAAATTTGAAAAAAAAAAACATTACTTGTAACTTCAAGATATGATCCTTGAAATCCATAAATACAATAGTAAATACTTATAATTTGAGTTCAATTATCTGCACATTAAATTATATCGTTCAAAATTATTGTTTTAATTATCTCAGTTCAGTTGTCGCATTAACGTCATCATTAAAAAAATCTAACGCAACTTCTCAGTCATCCACCCAATTAGTCAAATTTACAAACATACTCCAATATATTACAAAAATCTTTTAAACTTCCAATGTACTTTTAGGTCAATGAAATATAAGTGACAATGTGTTTTCCTTCAATATTTACACAATTATTTCATCTCACTCCCAATATAATTAAAATTACCTTTAGTCACAGTTTTAAATGGATATAGAAGTAAATTTTTCCAGAGGTAAGTCCCAATGACATCAATCATTTCAGTATCTAATCACCTAGATTGCCTATAGGATAAGATATTCTATACTTTGTTATCAAATGAGAGTAATTTTGAGAGTAATTTTTTTTATATTTTACTTATTTTTGTCTGCCATTTATTTTTAAAATTTTAAATATATTAATTATTTTTAACTCTTTAATTTATCATGATTTTCTATAACTATCTTTTGGTAGTTATTTTTTTCATGTATTTTCTTATTTCTTCAATATTTTTTTTTTATCTTTGTTTGTCAATATATTTTTATAAATAAAAATATTTATATTAACTTGTTATCTTAATATATATTTTTAGGTACTTGAGTCGTTTGATTCTTCACTTTAAGAATAAGGGTTTCGATATGTGAATCAGTACAAATATGAACTTTTGACCCTATATATATCCCACAATCATTTGAAGCCAATGTACGCAATTTATCATAGAGAATATATTTGTTTTTCTAATCATTCTTGCACCTAATTAATTAAGTTAAATATCCCGCGGTTTTCTAAACATTATGTTTGGATTAATGTTTTGGGTGTTTTGGAGATAGAGAGAGAAAAATAAAAATAAGTAAGTATGTATTTTGAGATAGATGGTATGTTTGGATTTGTGTTTTGATATAATATAAAATATTATAAAATAAATAGTGTAGATTTGATGTTGGGATTTGGGAGACAGGAGTTATTGTTTATTGTCAAATCATGTCTTTTAATTTAAATATTTATATATATATGTTTATGTATATAGTATTTTGTTTGTTAGTGAAATATAATATATATATTTATGTTAAGTAATTTTTTTTATTGAGAAATTTCTTTTTATATTTTAAATAATAATTATAATTTTAATGCATAATTAAATACATTGTAGTATTCTCTCCAAAATGATTTTGTTAAACTTTATCTTTGGAATCAAAAAACATAATATATAAAATTTAAATAAAAAAAAATAGAATTAAGTATGTATTATTGGTATATTGTCCTCAAATTTCAAATTTCTCAAATATTTCAGTGAAATAGGAAAAATTATAAGTACAAAAGATTTAAATGGTCTAAGTTGAAAAAAATTATAATCAAGAGTTAAATGCACTATATAACATGTTGAAAATATATTCATTAGAATTTTATATGTGAACTGATAAATTTTAATAGATAATTGAAGTAATAAAAATACGAATTAGGTATATAGTACTGATATATTGTCAGTAGTGTACGCAACTGCTACAGTATTTCCGTTAGGTAGAAAAATTTTACATATTTTAACTAAGTAGCATTGATATTAAATATCTTTAATATCAATAATTTTATAAGTTAATAATTATTTTTTAGTAGTAATTATTAATTATATTTCATAAATATTATATATTAAATAATATATAATACATATAATAAGAAAGAAGAAATGAAAGAGAGAAGAAAGCTTGTACGAAGAGAGAGAAAGAATAAAAAAATAATAATAAAACATATAAAAATTAATTTTCACACCTAGTGGTGGTGTGAAGTTACAAAACCAAACTTATTTTTGTATCTGAGATGGGCCAAAATACAAAAACAAACATACTAATGTTTATTTGAGATCCCAACGCTTATCTTGATCGAACTACTCTAAGGATCATATTGATTTCTAGCCACAGATTAAGATTATATTTGAATCTATACATTTAAAACAATAGATTTCAAATCCCTAGGCACAAATGCATTGAATTTATTTGAATAATTTTATATTTAAAGAATTTCAAATTTAAATCATTCAAAATTCTTTTCAAATCCAACTCTCTAATTCGAAATCTATTAAATCAAACACAACCTTATTAATTTTTGGCTACCTATAATATGTCGTGAGCATAACATTAAATTTTTAGATTGAAATTAATGTGATAAAAGAAATGTCAATTTCAATAAATGCAAATACAAATATTTTTCTTTAAACTTCTCCACATTTTTTTGAGTTGATATGTTTTTCAAACAAGGTGTAAGAATTATGATGCAATTTATTAATTTTGCTCTATAGTTACTTTAAGTCAGAAATGGACTTTTTACTCTAAAATCAAATTGTTAGTAAATACCTTATCCAATTACCAAATCACGTGAATCGCACGTGTATTTTTTTTTAAAATCTATTTTATTTGTTAAGTGATCCGTTCAATGTAACTAATTTGGTATAATTAATAATTTAATTCACTGTATTTTAAAAAAGTAGATCATGATTTTCCACCAAGAACTATGACGAAAAAATTTGCAAAATTCAAGTATAGCTTTTTGTATTATTAGATTTGTGAATATCTAAAATATTCGTCGCAAATAAAAAACTATTGATCTTGAAATTTACGAGAGTATTGACGGTTGGCGCATTGACGATTGATTGACTTTCAACATCCCAAATGAGGACCTAATCCCAAATGATGTTTTTTGTTTTACTTCCCCCTCTATTGGGAATTATTTTTTGAGGGGCTTATTTTGTGAGGAGGATGTCCGCTTTGGTGCAGGAATTTTTTAGGAGGATGCCCGCCTACTATTCTAAGAGGAAATCTTGCACATTAAAAATCGAATTAGTGGGAACATTAGAATTAAATAACAATGATGATGGAGCCACTGAAGTTGATCTTTGAACAGATAGCCCCCTATTTAGGGTAAATTACAATCTAGTTACCTGTATTATGGAAAATAAGCAAATAGCCCCCTTTTAAAAAAATAAAATAGCAATTTATCACTTCAATATTAAAAAATGTGCTAAATACCCTACTCACACGAATGGTGTTGTGCACGCCTGAATTTTCCTTTTTTATTTTTGATTTTTATCTTTATTTCACAACGAATATTAAATCTTATATAATATAAATCAACGGTTATATTTTACTTTAATAATATACGGTATAGATTATAGTCCATATCTATTGGACCCGTGCATTTTTTAAATACATCATTACCGCCGTCTATGGAAAAACAGATCTAAGATGTGAGAACAATGGAAGGAGTCCACACCTCTTTGGGGGACTCCCCCAAAAAGACGATCCCCTAAATTGTGTAAAACAGTCCTCTAAGGTGTTATTTTTTATAAGGGGTCTATTTGCTTATTTTCCATAATAGAGGTAAGTAGATTGTAGTTTACCCTGAAATTATAGGTATATGATATATATCTTGAGGGGGTGTTACTGCATTGTACCCAAGGATGTTTGTGTAAAATTTTTATCATTGAATAGGGAGTGTACTTATAGTTACAATCACAATCTCAAGAGATGCATATCTAATTTTGCAAAGAGTAAGAATTGTTTTTAGAATTGTGTTTATGTAATTAGAGCTAACCTCGTGGTGCGAATATAATTTTCCAACCTAGCACTACAAGAAAATAACTCAACAGTTATAAAAAATTTTGATGCTAAAATCAATATCGACTTAGTTAGCAAGTAAAATTCTTACTAAATTTATGCTAATCTACATTAGCAATGACTTCCACTATCTCAAAAAAATAATTGTCGCTGCTACTAGGATTATTTCTTGTAGTGTAATAAAACTTAAGTTTTATCGCAATACAGGACATGGAAAAATTACAATCGAGAGTGGAGGTACTAAAATAAAGTATATATAAATTTATTTATTTTTTAGTAAATTAAACGATCGAATGCTGATCATATCCATCTGCTGGAAACTGTAGCCTTCAAGCCATGTTTCAGGGTGAGCGGAGCAGAAACACCTGGACAAATTGTCTGCCCCTCCGGAACCTCTACTTTAAAATTATGCAGAATGGTTGCGGCAACAGCTTTCATTCTAGTGAACGCCAATTCTTTACCCGGACAAGCCCAAGGACCTGACCCGAATCCAAGAAAACTGTTCGATCCTACATGTTTGATCCCTCCTTTCCCTGGTAATATCCATCTCTCCGGTTTGAATTCTTTGCAATCTTCTCCCCATATCTTCGGCATCCTTCCCATTGCATACGAGCAAAGGATTACTTTCGTAGTTTGATCAACTTTGTGTCCAGTAGGAAGCACATCTTCTTGGATAGGCTCCCGGATAATAACCGGGGTCGTCGGGAAAAGCCTTAGGGTCTCACACAACGCGCAGTGGAGATAAACGAGTTTGCTTAGTTCTTGTGCATTCGGAAAAAAATGTCTCCGAGGTGGGAAATTCTCCCTGATTTCTGCTAAAATCTTGTTTTCGGCGAAAGGGTTTCTTGAAATGAGGTAGAAGAACCAGGTTAATAGTGCAGCAGAAGTGTCCCTTCCAGCATATAAAAGGGTCATAACATTAGCTGCCAAAAAGCCTGTTTCTGTATGCTTTGTGGATCCTTTCGCAGTTGCCTCAGCCAAATAGAACTTCAACACATCAAACTCGTCTCCGTTTTCCTGTTTCTTGGCATTTAGCTCCTGGTTTTTAGACACATAATCTGCTATTGTTTGGTTCAGAATGTTGCAAGCTTCAGCAGTTTTCTTCTCCTTTCCAATTCTCAGCCACCTTTGCAGCTTCCAAACTCTCTCAGGCAGGATATGCCTGCGAAACACAACCTCCGCCATGTCATCCATGGCGTCCAATAGCGGGCTCTTGGGAAACCCGATCCGGAGGGACCCCGGATCGAATCCGGTAGCCATTAGGCAAGTTGTGTCGAGCATGTAACGATTGAACAAGATTTGTAGGTCTAGAACTTGGTTTTGATTTGACATGTGATCAAGAACTGGGATTAAGGATTTCTCCAGGGTCTGATGTATTATCTTAAGAGAAGACTTCTGGAACCGATTTTCCTTGTAGAATGCATGAGTAAACTTCTTCTCTTCTTTCCACTCTTGGACATCTTTAAGGAAAATCGCATCGCCGAAGAAATCGAAAGCCTTTCTGAACTCTGACCCCCTCTGGTAAATTGAGTACCTTGAGTTCAAGATGTGTTGCACGTTCGCTGGGTCGCTTGTGACCAAAATGTCAGTTTTTGTGAACCAGGATGTCTTGAGCAAAATAGTTGAGTTATTTTCTGTTAAAATTTGTGTTATTTTGTCGTATAATTCGTGGCTTTTGAGGAACACTGTTGGCATCAGTTTTATGAGTGGCCAGCTCCATGGGAAAACTCTATTTTGGGGAGCTAAAAGGAGAAGAAGAGAACAGAATACAACTACCAGAAAGATTTCCATATAGCCCATTTCTTGATTATTTGCGTTTTGGAATTGAAAGGGTTATGCCAAGAACTTGCATATTTATATGGTTGAATGAATTAATTCCAATTGCCATGAGGAGGAAGTAATTCGATCCTTCCTTGGACTTTAAATTTAGGCCCCAACAATGCGTTTTCGATTGTAATTGTAGTCCTATAATGACAGGTGTTTGACATTTAATCTGATTCTTTTAAAAATACAGCCTGCGATTTGGTCCATCAATATTTTAGTAAATTTTGCAATTTGAGAAAATTGTCCAAAAATCACACGTGCAAGTCACATGTGTCCTCAAATTTAAAACGGTCTCCACGTGCCAATTTTCAGGAGATTCATAATTCTCCGAAAAAAATATGATTTCAAATCATAGAATTTACAAATATAATCAACCAAATAGCAAACTTCATTTCTTGAAAAATCAAAATGCAAATTACCTATAATTAGAAGATCAAAATTGCAATAAAACCAAAAATAATATGATGTTCTACCAAGTAGACAGGTGGGCAGTGGGTGTCATAACGTAGGATGTCAAGTAACTGCTCAAGGATTCTGGAGCACAACTTTTTTCCTTTAAACATAGGTAGGGAATTTGGCAGCACACATATTGGCTAGAAATGCCTTCCAAGGTATAGATGGTCCATGAACTACATAGTATCCAATTGCATGTCGTCAAATCCTTTGGTAATGAAACATGCATTTCTGAGGCTGACAATAAAAAGAAAATATTATTAGTAAGAAAGGAATCAAATAATAAAATTATATATTAATTAAATTATTAAGTAATAGAAATTTGTTCTTAATCAAAGAATTGCTAGAATAAATATAACATTTAACTATAGCTAATAATTATCATAGTTAAAAATAAATAATCATAATAATAGTTATTTACTACAATCACGCAATATTTGTTGGTTGCGATTTTTGAAATTGTGGCTAAAAAATTTTGATAGCTAAGAGTCATAGCCGTTAAAATAGGGGCAATAACAAATTTTCTCCTTGCGCTCAAGCAAAGTATAATCTACATTTTTCTTGTCATATTGGCTTGATTTGTTTGTGTTTATACTCTAACTCGCTACCAATACTTTCAACACCAAAGAATTAACACATGTTGAGCGAAGGCAATAGGATAGCCTGCCAAGAAATCCATAGACAAAAAGCAATTAAGGGCAATTAAGTCATGTGATTTTTTTTTATTTATAAAAAAGAACATAATTAAAATACACTATTTAATCTTTTATGATCCTTAATGATAATTAGTTGTAATTAATCACCTCGTACTTAATTATTTAAGGGATTTATAAGATTATAACGTCTATTATACAGTGGAAACAACATTACACGCATAAATTGAGATTCAAAATTTGAACTCATACATAGTGTTTGGATTTGTGGTTTGAGTGCTTTGTTTTGTGTTTTTGGAGATAGAGAGATAAAAATAGAGATAAATAAGTGTGTGTTGAAAATAGATGATATGTTTGGATTTGTGTTTTGTGATAATTTATTTAAAATAAGTGGTGTAGGTTTGATGTTGGGATTTGAAAGACAAAAATGATTGTTCATTGTCAAATCATATCTTTTTTATATATCTTTTTATATGTAAATATTGTATATTTAATGTTGTATTTTTTAAAAAAAAAACCATTATTTATTGTCAAATCATGTCTCTTTTATATTTTATATATAAGTGTATATATATATTATATATAGAAAGCTGAAAAATAAAAAAATACACAGATAAAGTGTAAAAACACAAAAACAAACATTGAGCGTGTTTTATCTTGTATTAGGAAATGCAAAAATCTCTAAGGTCATGAAATCTCAAGTTCACCAACTTTTAAATTACAACTACCTCCTTTGAAAGTTTGGCATGATTACAAATACCCCTTATGTAAAAATTACAAATACTTCTTTAATGTTTGATGAAGTTTATGTACTTCTTGGATGGAGTTATCAAATTGTCATGAACTGTGCCCTTATTGTATTCTTTTCTTAGAAAAAAATAAAAATTTGTAAAAAATCAAAAAGAGTGTACGAAAAAATTTAAAAAATTATCAACTTCGTCAATGAAAAATAAATAAAAATATAATTTTTAGTCCACAAGGGTATTTTGATTAATTCATCATAGAATAGATAGAAACTTAACAGAAACTAACAAAATGTGTTAATTGTTAGACAACTGTTAAAATCATGGGGGTATTGATGATTTTTCAAATAACAATGAGGTATGCGTAATTATGTTAAAACTGAGGAGGGATTGTTGTAATTTATTTATTTATTTATTTTCAAACCCTTACCATATTTCGTATCCTCAAAGTCCCAAATTCTAATTGTTTTTGTAAATTTGCTTGAATTTTCAGGGTATCACGTATCTGTTCAATTTTTAATTGAAACTTAGGGTTGTATTGGGAACGAATTATTTGATATTATGATTTTACCCCTCAATTCAATTTTTTATTAAAACTGAGAGTTTTTACTAATTAAATATAAATTATTTGATATTTTTCTTGATAATTAATTATATATTACTGAAGTTATTGAATTATGTTTGTGTCGAATAAAACTAATGAAATATAGTCATTTTTTCTTTTCTGGGCTATTGGATTGGAGCTGGTATTCGTGAGTTAAATTGTATTTAAATGACGATTTTTATGTTTGATTCTTAAATTTAATTAATTTACACGGAACTGTTGTTTTTTCATGATAATACAGTGATTTTTTGGATGAGATTTTTAAAATGAAATGCTTGATTTTTCCAAAAAAGAAGAAAAATTCACCCTTATTTTATCGAATTAAAAAAAAATTCTATTCTTATTTTATGAGACTAAAAAAGTATTTTGCCCCGACTTCTGATGTACAACGCGGGCATTAGTTTCATGAAGGCTAAATTGCAATAAGACCCAGCACCTCATGGACCCAGCAAAACCCTGGGAGGCGTTCCCATAGCTTATAAGGTAATAAGACCAAATACTCCAATTATTCCACATGTTGTTGCACAACTCTTTTCCACCTTTTGAAACAATGAGTTGATTATCTTGAAAATGGCGCCTCTTTTAAGTTACATGATTAAAATTATATTTTTTCCCAAGAATGCGTAATTGTGAGGTTTTGCTATGGTTAATACATTGTAATTTTGTAATGAATACACTGTCTTCTTGCCGTTGGATGATATCATTTGTATAAATTCATGTAATTTAATTGTGTCCAATTCTTGCCTTTGTTAATTTATGACTAAGATTTAATAATCAACTCAATGGTCTGTTATAAATGGGGCCGTATCATAGCCCACCATCCCGGCACCCAAATGTCATAATAAGCTGCATGTATTGGAGCTAAGGTTAGTAAAAGGGTGAAACAAAGCTACTGTCGAAAAAAAAAAAAAAAAAAAGCCCATTAACCCCAAGCAAGAATCACGCAGAAACAGCCCAAGTAATAGACGGAAATTAAATCTAAGTAAGAAAAAATATCTGTTGTCCGTAAAGAGATGTGTCAGAAAAATATGTTAAATAATAAATAATTATTTCCTTTTCTAACAATTTAAATAAGGTGGTCTTTTAACAAAATGAAACTTTGATTGACACCCGTAAGTCATAGTTTGATTTGATGAGGAGAAAGCATGAAGAAGAGGTATATTCGTTCTTGAAGTGAAAATATTGCAATACCCTTTGAAGAATTTATCGTAAATGAATTGAATTTTTTCTATTTTAAATTGTATGATACTTTTATTCTATCTTAATAAATATATATGTCATGTATAAAATTATATTATTTGGTTTATTTAATGGAATACTTTATTTACGTACGGGGCGTATAATTATTAAATTAGACAGAAACTTCCATAGAAATTTAAATAAAAAATCTAATGTGTTGTCATAAATGGTCTCAACAAGCAGAGCACGCACTGCCATCTAATTTAATTATCAAATTTATAAATATTCCCACTCTTGACTTATCTACAAATGGACCATAACATACAAACTCATGTTTAGGAAATTTATTGATTGTGAGTACTTATTCAAATGAGTGTGAGTTTAAATTCTACCCTTTTAGTCCTTTAATTTGTTAGAGTTTGGATTTGGTCTTCTATGTATTTTAATTGCTCAATTTTGTGATTTTTTTCGCCGAAAAAATATCCAATTCATCGGAAAAGGTGGTCGTGAACTTCAAATTCTTGAATCTCCGCACCACATTGATGAAAATGGCTGGGACTTGTCTCGTTAGACTCACAAGGAAAAGGCGAGTCGAACTGTGGTGGTCCGCGATCGTCGTTCGTACGGACCGCGGCGAATTGACGCGAAGAGGCTGCGGAGGTGAAGGTAAAAGCCCAGTTTTTGTGGTGATCAAAACCTAAAATTGATTGAGAGGTTTTGTTCGTCTTGAGTTGGGAGTCGAACGGTATATGTGGCTCTCGGCAATTTTGAGTGACGTTGGCAGATTTTTAGAAAGAAGGTGGCGGTGAAACTAGAGTGAAAATGAATTAATTTTCCGGCGAATTGGATACTTTTCCGACAAAAAAAGTTCCAAAATTGAGCAATTAAAATACATACAGGACCAAATCCAAACCCTAACAAGTTAAAGGACTAAAATGGGATTTGGCTATAGTTAGAGGACCAAAATTGCATTTAATCCAATATAAATATATATTTATTTTTATAGTATTTTTTTATTTTTTATTCTCATTTGAATATTCATAAATTTAGAAGTATTTAGAAATGTCAATGGGAGCAGTAGAAGTGTATGCATACACAAATCTGTCTACGGCATCTCATAAACAAAATTGTCAAAACTTTGCATCACAAAAAGTCCATCTTTGAAACTGTAATTCTACTGTATATATGCAAGTCTTTCCAGGGAATCTCCTGCAAAGGAAAAAACGAAAATTTTTTATATTAAAAATGACAACAATGAAAAATTATAATAAATTAATACTATTAATTATGATTATAATAAAAATGCAAAAATGCTTGGCCTTCAATACATCCATCTCTTGGAAACCGTGGCCTTCAAGCCATGCTTCATGGTGAGAATGGCAGAAATGCTTGGACAAACAGTTTGCCCCTCCACAACATGAACACGATAATTATGCACAACTGTGGCTGCAACAGCTTTCATTCTGGTGAACGCCAATTCTCTGCCGGGACAGGTCCACGGCCCCGAACTGAATGCAAGAAATATATTCGACGCCACATGTTTAGTCCCGCCTTTCTCCATTATCCATCGCTCCGGCCTGAATTCCCCGCAATCGTCCCCCCATATCTCCCGCATTCGACCCATCGCATACGAGCAAAGCATGACTTTTGTGGTGTGATCCACTTTGTGCCCGCTTGGAAGCACATCTTGCTGGTTTGGGACCCTTAGAAGAAACGGGCCTGGCGGGAAAAGCCTCAGGCTCTCGCACAAAGCGCTGTGGAGGTAAACTAGCTTGCTCAGCTCTTCTACGTTGGAGAAGATGTGCTTTCTGGATGCGTTTCCAGGGAGGTTCAGCCTGATTTCTTCTAAAATCTTGTTTTCGACTGAAGGGTTTCTTGAAATGAGGTAGAAAAAACAGGTCAAGAGTGCAGCAGATGTGTCTCTTCCAGCGAACAAAAGGGTCATCAGATTGGCAGCCAAGAATCCCTTATCGTCATGCTTCTTAGCTCCTTTGTTACCACTATTACTTGCAGCCTCTTTCAAATAAAATTTGAGCACATCGAAGGTATCGTCTCCAGTTTCTTGATCATCCGTAGCTAATTCGTGCTTCTTCTTGGATACGTTGTCTAATAATATACGGTTAAAAGTGCTTGAAGCTTCAGCCATTTTCTTCTCCTTTCCAACCCGTAGCCAACGCTGCAACTTCCACACTCTCTCCGGCAGGATGTGGCGATAGAACACTGCCTCGGCTATGTCGTCCATGGCATCTAAGAGAGGGCATTCTGGAAACCCTACACGGAGAGAGCCCGAGTCGAATCCGGCAGCCAGGAGGCAAGTTGCATCAAGCATAAACCTATTGAACAAGCTCTGCAAATCCAGTTCTTGATTTTGCTGAGATGTGTGATCAAGGACCGGGATCAGGGCTTTCTCCAGGGTCTGATGGACTATCTTGGGGACCGACTCGTGGTACTGATTTTCCCTGAAGAATGCATGAGTGAACTTCTTTTCTTCTCTCCACTCCTCCAAATCCTTGCTGAAGACCGCCTGGCCGAGAAAATCGAACACGTTTCTGAACTCTGATCCCCTCTGGTAGATTGAGAAGTTTGAGCTCATGATGTGGTGCGCATTGGCTGGATCACTCGTGACCAAGATGTCTGTCTTGGTGAACCAGGATGTCTTGAACAAAACCGTGGAGTTGTTCTCCACAAGAATCTCTGTGATTTTGTCGTAGATTTCGTGGCTCTTGAGGTACATCGTTGGCATCATTCTCAGGAACGGCCAGTTCCATGGCAGGAGCTGCCTGTTTTTGGGAGCTAAAAGCACAAGAAACATGATGAGTAGTATGATTTGTATAAGGAAGATTTCAAGATATGCCATTTTCTCTTGTTTTCTGTTTTTGGTAAATTTCAGTATTTATAGAATTTGTCGATGTCCCTGTCTTCCGACAAATAAATATATATTCAGATTGAAATTTTTTTGTTCAAATTACATCTTTGATATGATTTAATATATAAAATAAGTATATATAATATTTATATTCGCAATGTGTATATATTATTATAATAAAATTGAAGTAGAAAATTTCAAAATATCTGAAATGCAACTTGAAAATGTATTTTTGACTTTGTCTTCCGAATTGGCCACTTGAACTTCTAGCTGGGATTTTAGGATAGGAAGCGACGTGATTGATTTGATGTGGTATCTGGTGGGCTAGAAGGGGTTAATTATGTGTTTAGGCTTGCCACCCCCTACTTGAATCATAGTACGAACAAGTCAAAACTTTGATTAAACATTTATGAAAAAGTCTGACTGATTTGTCAACGTTTTCGATTTTGAAATTGTCTTATTGAATCTGCGGTTCACACATTCGTGGAGGCAAAATTATAAAATTAATCCCATATTTTAGGATCATTTTAAATTTAATTTCATATTTTTTGAAATTTTAAAATCAATCCTGTGTGTAAAAAAAGCACCCATACTAATAGACGTTAAATACTTAACGGTGGAGAATATATGTGACAGTCACATTGAAAATGGGGAGAGAAAAAAAACTGTAAAAAACAAGGGCTCAAATCATTTATTTTCTTTCCCAAAATCACCGTGGTAAAATCCCAACCAAATTCCCAAAATTTTCTTGCTAATTTCTTCTAAAGCTTTTCAAATTCTTCTTTAATTTGTCGTTAAAAGTGTCGATCTTCAATGCTTGAAGCAAGTATCGTGAAAGTTCAAAGTTGTTCAACACAGTTGAAGTATTTAACAGTTGTTAGTGGGGGCATTTAACGGTCGTTAGTGATGGGGTTGCAACATTTTGGGATTGATTTTGCAATTTTTACGGAACATGGGACTAATTTTAAAATTCGAAAAAGAGTGGGCTCAAGTTTGCAATGACCTTAAATTGTGGACTAGTTTTGCAATTTTGTCCATCAGTGAACAATGAATAAATGGTGTAATTACAGTTACAAACTTGGAGAATTAAAATTCACAACCAAATTTGGGTGCTAAATGCATTTTTTGTCCGGTAACTTAGGTTATTTGGCTTGTTCGTCTGTTTTAATTTTTTAGAGTAACATTTTGATCAAACATCTTTTTTAACTTTTGTGATTTCAAACTTTTTTTTTTTTTCTATTGAGGTTCACCTCTACTGGTGAAAAGGGTGAACTCTGATTTAAAAAAAAAAAAAAAACTGAAATATCAAAAATTAAAAAGATATAGGACTAAAGTGTCACCTTATAAATTTAAAGGATAAGAAACGTTATGCAAAATAAGTCAATAGGAATGATATCTCCAGTTTTAAAATATCATGTGAATGAATATGTATTTTTCCGACAATAAAGATAAACTCTGACGAGAAAAAAAAAATAAAATCATAAAAAATTAAAAGATAAAGGATCAAAATACTATTTTAAAAAGTTAAATGTATGCTATCCCAAATTTGTGACTAATATATATGTATGCTCAACATTTTTAAAAAGGTAAAAAAATTATGACAAATCAACACTCCAAGAATTTGCCTAGCCCACTCTAATTACTCTAGCTAATATCTGATTGAATTTATTGTGAGTATGCAAAAATAAATAAAAGAAGAACTCGTGCCCAACTCTCAAAATCTCAATATTGGTCAAATGTAGTTTATTTTTCAATAAGTATTTTATTAAAAAAATAATCTAACTTACACCAGCAGACCTCAAAATGAGTTAAATTTAATTTATTTCAAAATTCTATAAAACTCGGGATACTAGCAATAATACGGTTGGATTGAATTAGAAAAAAATCCGAACAATGATTAAAACCATAGAATCTCGAATGAATGATGACCCCTCAAGACGACAATGATGAGATGTTGTAGAACCAAACACTTCAAACATTACATTTTGAATTTCTATCAATTCAACGGCTTTCAGAATATTTATGCATCCAAGCTAACTATATATAAGCAACATTCAAAATGAACGACACACTTACACTATGTTTGTTTTCATTTCCAACTTATTTTCGAGACAAGTCAAAACATACTCAATATTTGTCATCATTCAAAAACACCTTATTTAGGTGTTTTTAACTGTTTTAACATAAAAACATACATATATATATACACATATATACATAAATATATATAAAAAAGGCATGATTTGACAATGAATAGTAATTTTTGTCTCCCAAAATACAACATTAAACATATAATACTTATTTTAAATTATCTCCAATGACATGATTTGACAATGAATAGTAATTTTTATCTCCCAAAACACAACATTAAATATATAATACTTATTTTAAATTATCTCCAAAAACAAATCCAAACATACATACTATCTCTAACACACACTTATTTATCTTTGTTTTTCTCACTCTATTTCCACAAAACACAACAAAACACTCAGAAAACGAATCCAAACATTATGTTAGGATTTTGCTTTGAACTGCTCTGACATTTCCAAAACATTTTATAAATTTCTATATCTTATAAGATGTTTTAGAAGTTTATAAGATGTTGGATCATATTTTAAAAATAAGTTCTTAACGAATGATCAATCGAGACAAAAAAATTTTACTTCGTGGTCCTTGTAATCTCATAGATCCCGACCATTCTCTACCAGAATTCTGATTTATTCTCAAAGAGGTGAAGAAATAGATTCATCATTCCACTCCAATTGATTCAAGAACGCGAGAACGAACTAATGCCTCCTTCAGGTATCTCGATTGAAATTCCCATCAATGCGGATAAAATAAGATGTTAGTATGCTTGGCATAACAAGGTTTTTAATCGGTAAAATGACTAAAATGAACATGATGCTATTAGAATCAAATAAATTGTTATTTTCTAACACGTTTTGTTTTAAATATTTTCCCAACGCTTTTATAAATATATAGTAACATTAGTTTAATTTTAAATTAAGAATTTAATAGATAATCTTATGCAAACAAAAAAATAATACATTATTACCTAATTTTTGAATAAAAATAATATATATGTAAATTCATGCTAGTTGAATATTAATATAGATATATAATTGATATTTTCTTTGTTAATACAATAACTATTTCTAACCGTATGATTTATAATATTTTGAATTTATATTTTTAATAAATATAATATTAATATCAATTTTATGTTTATTTTTATTAATTGTAATAATTTATCATTAAATAATGAAACATTCTTTTTTAATGTTGGAAAAATTAAATAGCAAAATATCGTTAAATCCTAAAGAGAGAGCATATGTGTGCGCGCATATGTGTGAGAGAGAGAGCAAAGGGAGGTGTGTGGGCGTGTAGGTGAGAGACTGAAAATGTGTAAACCGCGATATTTTTATCTTATAACATAATTATTTGATATAGTTTATGCGATGTCATAAAAAAAATTAAAAAAAATAATTTTTTTAAAGAACTTTAATTAAAAGAAAACAATCAAACAAATATTGAGAGCTTGTTCATTTTATAAAATATTTTGAAGAGCTTAAATACCCTCTTAGATTAACATGTGAGTAGGATTGGATGACAAGTTCTCCTTATAGTTCAACTATTTGTTTTTCAGTAGTTTATTCTGCTTGTGTTGCTTGTTCGGAAAACAATAAGATCACCCCCTCAAACTTCTGTTTTTGGTGAGGAATCTGTAGCAGAAATCTGATTAAAACCAGCGAGAGACGGTGAATTTCATGCAGTCTAATGGAGCAACAACAATCTCAACCAATGACCGGCAAAATTATTGTGCAGCCCTCTTCTCTAACTGCATCAAAACCAAGAATCTCAAGCTGGGGAGAGCTCTGCACTCCCACCTTATCAAAACAGCTTTGCTTCTTGATACATTTTTTGCCAACCGCCTTATACAAATGTACTCCAAATGCAACTCCATGGACTATGCCCAGAAAGCCTTTGATGAGCTCCCGTTCAAGAACACCCACTCGTGGAACATAATGATTTATGTGCATTGTCAAATGGGGAGTTTCGGAAAAGCCCGCCGCTTGCTTGATGAAATGCCTGAACCAAATCTGGTTAGCTATAATTCAATCATCTCCAGCTTTGGTCGAAGCGGGTTTTACAAGGAAGCAATAAGTGTGTTCAAAGGAATGCAGAAATGGAGTCAGGGAGATGTGTTAATAGATGAGTTCACTTTTGTTAGTTTGACGAATGCCTGTGCTAGCTTGGCTGCTTTGGACTTGTTGCACCAAGTACATGGGGTTGCTATAGTGATGGGTTTGGATTTTAATGTGGTAGTATGCAATGCTCTGGTTGATGCTTATGGGAAATGTGGTGTGCCTGAGAGTTCTTACTGGATTTTCAGTAGAATGGAAGAAAAAGATGTCGTTTCATGGACTTCAATGGTGGTGGCTTATGCCAGTGCCTCTAGACTGGAAGATGCTTGTCTGATTTTTAATCAAATGCCAGTTAGGAATGCTGTTTCTTGGACTGCTTTGATCAAAGGTTCGGTACAAAATGGGAATGGAGAAAGAGCTTTGTCCCTTTTCAGGAAAATGCAGAACGAAGAGGTAATAGCTAATGATATTACTTATGTTAGTGTTCTAAGTGCTTGTGCTGATTTAGCCCTCATTGGAATGGGGAAGCAAATCCATTGCCGCATCATTAGAATTCGAAACAGCAGTATCTTTGATAACGTGTTTGTAGTTAATGCTCTAATTGACATGTACAGCAAGAGTGGTAACATGATATCTTCAATGATCTTGTTTGAGAGACTCCAAGAGAAAGACATCATCACTTGGAATTCAGTAATAACTGGTTTTGCTCAAAATGGGCATGGAGCAGCATCACTTTCCGTCTTTCAGAAGATGATACAAGAAAATGTAAGACCAAATGATGTGACATTTATCGGTGTATTGTCAGCTTGTAGTCACTCAGGTTTAGAATCTGAAGCACTCCGGTTCCTAGACATGATGAAAAAGAAGTTTGGTTTGATCCCACGACCAGATCACTATGCAATTTTGGTCGATTTACTTGGACGAAAAGATAGACTTAAAGAAGCATTAGAGGTGATTGAGAAGGCTCCTTCTGATTCTGATCATATCGGGATGTGGGGTGCTGTTCTGGCCACTTGTCGCGTCCATGGCAACTTGGAACTCGCCAAAAGAGCAGCAGAAGTTCTGTTTGAGCTTGAACCTAAAAATACAGGAAGATATGTTATGCTATCCAACATTTATGCTACAGCTGGTAGGTGGGACGATGCCCACCGAATTAGAAGGCTTATTGACAACATGGATCTAAAGAAAGAAGCAGGGTCTAGTTGGATTGAGGTAAAGAATGCAAGACATATGTTTGTAGCTGAAGACATGTTCCAATCCCATGTAGAAGATATAAAAGAATTACTTCTTAATCTTGTAAACCAAATGAAGGATGTCGGATACATGCACATTGAAGACCCATTTTATTTGGAAAACGATGGAGTGCCTTGATCTGATTAAGCATGAGGGAATTAATCTCTGATGTCCAGCATCTAAATTACAACCGAATCAGCCGTATTCGTGAGATTTTGATCGAGTAAACCCAAAGGAAAACTGCAGCCTGACTCTGATTTCAAGAGAAGGAGAAGTTGTATGTTTAAGGTAACAAGGAAAGGTCAAGATCCTAGACTCACCTCAACACTAAGACATTTCAAACCTGCTACACCAAGAACTCCACTCTTGATCCACTTTTCGTGCTGTCAAAGGGCTAAAGTGTTGGCGTTTGTTTGGCACGGTGCGTTGAAACGCAATTTCCTGAGAAGAAAAATATGCCAATATCTTGATTTCTAATTTGAGCATTGAAAATTGATCCTCTAGCTAATGCTACTACGATTTTTCTTCTTTCCAGGAAATCTCTCTCGTTGGATCCTCTTTCTCGAGTACAAAGGTAACTTCATCTAATTACTATGTTTGTTTTGTTCCACAATTCAGTTCACTAGGGAGAATTAACGCAAGTCTTGGTCATGATCAATGAATTCTATTGTGCACTTTTTGAAACCAAATAGAAGCTTCCATGGAATGTGCAAGTCAAAATATTTAGATTAATAAAGTTTATGTTGAATATATAGGCAATGAACGTAATGTTCAAGTCGATTTTATTGTTTTGTATGTTATAAGATTATTAGGAAGTATGACTTGCGATGAACATGCAGAAGTAGTATATTTTAGAGTTAAATATATTATTTAAAATTAGTTATAAAAATATTAAGTTCATATATTATTTATGTTTTTTCATTCAAACGTTAGTATATATAATTATATTTTCAAACAAATTGATAATAATTGTTTTTGTTGATAAGGAAATTATTTAATTCTAGTATTTGTAATTCATTTTCTAAATTTAATTGGTATATCAAATTTAAAATAAAATCCACAAAATTCAAATTTTGCGTTTCGTACTCTCCAATGATTATATTTCATTATCTTGTAACAAACAAATTAATATGAAAATAAAATAATAGTATTAAAAAATTCAGTACTAAAATAAAAAAACTAATTATACAATTGAACTATTGTCTATATATAACTAATGCATTAGTATTCAATTATTTTAAAAATCTTACTTTTAATTGTTATCGTCTTAATATTTATTCACTATTTGACTTTCCTTATTTTCTGTAACATAAATTAAACGTCATATATATGTATATTTTTGTTTTCTATGAATATCTTTTTTGTTTCGCAATATTTTTTAAATTGATTGATATTCCAATCGTTAGTTATATTTTAAAAAAAAAAAATTAAACGTTGGATAAACCCTTAATATCAAAATAATTATATTTTACATCTAGAGGTCCAATAGTGTTATGTTAAGTGCAATCTTGACAATTAGATTTGTTGGATGTATTATTCTTTCTCTATGTAATTAAGAACGTAGTTCTCCTCTCATAAGGAACTGAATCTTGTATTTGTGTGGTGAGTAGTTGCCTTTTGGCTTCACCTCTATTTTGATCTATATATTAAAGATGATATCAAAATATAATATGATTAGTTGAAGTATAAAATTTGGGTTGATGCATTTGAAGTAGTATTTGGCACTACATTTACAGAATATGTTGATGGGGTCATCAAGTTTTGTGATTGTATCTTTCGTTTGCCGCTCCCAGTCTGGACTGCAGGAGGACAATACCAACACAATAATAAATATTCTTCAAAATACAAATATCGTCTAAGAGTATCAACCAAAGCCGAATGGATTCAGATTCTACCTTCATTCCATATTGTAACTTTTTTCAATTTCAAGGCTGTCATTTTTTATTCAACTTTATCTACTTGAAAAGTACTACCAACTAATCGTTTATAAATTTGACATAAATTCCCCCAAAGTTTGTTATAATTATAAATAATCTCGTCGTTACAAAACTACTAATACCACTTGTGTTTGATGAAAAAGTTTGTTATAATTATAAATAATCTCGTCGTTAGAAAATTACTAATACTACTTGTGTTTGATGAAACTATGTAATCTTTAGGAGACAGAGGCCTAAAAATATCCACTTTGCCCTGTTTTTTTCTTTTAAAAACATTTTTTTAACAAGGTGAAATTTATGATTCATAAAAAAATTAAAAATTCTAAAAAATAAGTAAAATTATTTCATTGTCCACAAGAGCAATTTGATTAATTCACCATGAAAAATTAACATAGGCTACTTGTTGGACGAAAGTTAATATTAGAAGGTACTGGTAATTTTTCAAACAAAGAAAAGGTATTTATTATTGGGAAAAATGCATACCACCTTCTGTGATATACGAAATGTGCAAAATAGGAAGTGTGTTAAAAAAATACCAAATTACCCCTTTGTGTTTATTGTAAAGAATGCATACCACCTTCTGTGATATACGAAATGTGCAAAATAGGAAGTGTGTTAAAAAAATACCAAATTACCCCTTTGTGTTTTTAAGAACAAAGTAATTTATTCCTCTGGTCCTGAAAGTAACCTACACGCGCTTTAAATGCGATTTTAATTGATTTTCAAGAATAAAATATTATTTTATATTTAAATATAATATATACTATTATTATTATTATATATAATATTTAAAAAGAAAAAAAACCAAAAACCTAAATATTGATAAATATAACAATCTTGAAATACTTCAAGATTATCAAAAATCTAAATCTATATAAATTCATGAACCTCCAGCTGCACTCAAATTGGCTCAACTTCAACTCATAAATAGCAATATGTACAAAAGATCTTAGGGATGTTTATTGCTACATGTTATCTCCTAGGTTTTGTTGATGGTCATTGGTCAACTGACTGTCATGTGCCTTCGTGTTACCATGATGCATTTCATTTCCCTTTTCACTACAATAATAAAGTTACGACAACTAATTCTTTGTAATAGTCCAGACCATTTGTATGAAAAGACAACCGAAGTCATTATCAGAAACAAAAGAAAAGACAATCAAGGTGGGGCTCTGGACCCCCAAGAATTTCCCCAAGCACAATTGTAAGAAATTTGACGAGCAGAAACACACTTTCTAGTTGACCCTTTACAGACGGCAAAGACTTTGAAGGCATTGCAGAATAATGGCATTTGACTAATGTCTCATCACTCAATATATACATATATATACTTCAAGCCTATTTTGGTTTCAACAATCCCTGATTGTTAAATCATCTCCTTCATCTTTGTTTTGCTATAATATATAACAAAGCTGATGCATTTTGGTATGAGCTAAAAAAGCTGTTAGCATTTTGCATTATGGGAAGGTCATCAAGTGATTTTGAGTTTTGGGAAGAAACGTTACCGATTGATCGTCGTAGTTGTGGTGATTCCTTTGAAGGTCAAAGGCTTGTTGAAGATCAAGAGGGAGCTTATTCTCCTCCTCTATGGACAAGAGCGCCGGTTGATTGCAGGCGTGAAACGTCCCCTTTGCTGCCATGCAGACATGAGTACAGCTGTCTGTCTCCAGTGTCACGATTGAGGGCCATTGTCGATGGTAGACGGGAGCTCATGGAGATGATCCAAGACTTGCCAGAATCTTCGTACGAACTGACACTGAAAGACATAGTTGATGATCAGCAAAACATGGAAGAAGTGCAGGAGAAGAAAGTGATAGTAGAAGGAAAGAAAGTAGAGCATAAAACAGAAAGCAGACTGCAGAATAGTCGGAAAACCAAGAATAGGCAAATATGCAGGACTGAGAGCATGGAGAGTGAGGTTTTCTTGCTAAAGATGTTCTTACCTGCGTCTCTGAGTTCCAAGAAGAAATCTGAGGCAAGAAAACATCCAAAACCCTGTCCCAGGAAATCACTGGAGGGATCTGAGAAACGAGCAGCTAAAGACTGGTGGAAGATGATATTTGTAGCTGTAAAAGATAAGCGGAACGCTACAAGTATCAGCAGAAGCACAAGTGATATCAGTAGCAATAGAACCAGGTATGCATTTAGTAATTTTTCCTCTTAGCAGTGAGAATCTTACTGTAGCTAAATAAAACAATAATTCATGAAAAAACTTTATTGCAAAGATCACAAGCTGGTCCTCAAAGATAGGAGTGGTTTATTCCAAAAATCAAATGATAGATAACTGCACAGAGAAATTGTGTTACCAGGAAAGTGAACCTCATTCACAGCACTGTAAAGTCTAGAAGCATCAAATAAATACCTACATGTCAAATAACAAAGAGCTTCAGGAGATTTGACTGCAAACTTACACAATCAAATAATATTCCTTGCAGTTGAAGATTTTAATTGATAAAACAAGCTGCAAATAGGGCATGCATATGAATATTTAGCAGAGGTCCAGACCCAGAAATTAAGCATTAAATAGCATTATGTACTTAATCAACTCTGCTTGCAGTTTGGCAGAGAATACCATGATGTCTTCCCAGTGGTCCTTCAGCAAGGAGAACTGCAAGTCAAGAGGACAAAGGGGGTGCCTGTTCTGAACATGTTCGACAGAGTTGCAGAAGACGATCATTGGAACTCGCAAAACAAGGAGTATATGTGTGGGGTTTTTTAACACCCAAATGCCCAAAGCTTAAGGAACTGTGCACTTCGCATGGAATCTTGCCAGAGAAAAAGGGAATTCAGAGTGACATTTACTTGTAATTTCAAAAATTATACCAGCAGTTTGCAAGCACACTGTTATATGTACGAACCAATAGTCAAAATTACAAACTGGGAGGAGCAAACAAGTTTCAATTTCAAAAGTAGCATTTTAACAGATACAAGTGAAGTTTCCATCTTAGCGCTCTTCCACTGTTCAGTCACAAATGAAATCAGTGCATCACAAAAATCTGTACAAGCAGTTAGAATAGACACGCATCAAACTATGCAGCATGACTGATTTCCTTTACCAAATTTGAAACAAATACACCCGTGTAATTTAATATGTGATTGGCCGGTCTGCCTGGAGTAACTACTACTGCTGCTTAGGATCAGTTATATCCTGGCACCCACACTTCTGCATGATGAATCTGTATGAAGAACAAAACAAATGCTAATAATTTTAGGACCAACTCAAACATGCACAGAGTCCATTCAATATTATGCATCATCTTCAGTGTCATCTAAAACCGCTCCTCTTACTTTCGACCTGCCAAACAAGATCCTCGTTATTAGATAAAGTTCTGCAGTTGATTAAACAATCTGGGAACAAATACGAACCTGCGATATGCTGGTACAACACGGTTGGCTCCTTTTGTGGAGCTCGGGTTGTAAGCAGCATGCTTGTCTGCAAGTAGATATATGATTTGTTATTCAAGCAAAATAATAGAAAGACAGAAAAATTATGAGTTAAGGAAGAAGTAAACATAAGAGAGCATGACCTAGTAAATACCAACAAGAGTTAATCAATCAAGGCTAAATAGACTAGTTTACAGCTATGATCTCAGACTCAGCCAGAGAGAAAAATCAAAGCCAAAGCTGGCCTCTGAAACCACTTTTACATGCAAGCTGGAACGAAACTCAAGAGAGATGACAATATGATCTCTACACCACAACAAAATTTGACTATCTTTACAAAATATAATCTGCTTGCTGCCAGTGAATCTGCCAACAAGTCCAAAAGAGAGATCGCAGATTACCAGATTTGTTATCATACACACACTTGCAGATTCATATATTCTACTCCCTAAAGGAAATGAATATATTTCAGTGTTAACTTCAAGAAGCTCGTCAAACCTCTGACTCTGATTCTAATGTGCTTGAGCAATGACATTGCTCATTATTACAGTTTAACAAATGCACTACTCCTCCCTCCCTCTAATTTTCAGTTAATGTAACAATAGCCAGCTAATCTTTTATGGGCCTTCCAACATCCAAGTTCCAGAAAAGCAGCCTCAATGCAATAGTTAAAGATGACACGTAGAGTCCTCTAAGAAATCCAATGCATTGTTGGTGTTAGACGTTGAAGTTACCTAAGCACATTGTTTGATTCTAGATGGTAATGGACATATGCTTCTTGAAGTAGGAAGTCAGAGACCAGTATCCATCAACATGAACATGTCCTTTATAAAAGAGCTCATACCTGGTGAATCTTGTGAAACCATAACAGATGTAGAATCTGAATTGTCTCTGTCACTTATCTTCTGTAACTTGTGCTTTCTTGAATAGAGCAGCATGTCTAGCTGCTTTTGGAGAGTGGCATTCTTTTCCTGACAGAAATTTGGAATGTTAATAAGCAAACTGGCAATCACCAATGTGAAAAGAATATGGTAACTATATGTGACAAGAAATGGAAAATAGACTTGAATTGCATAAGAAAAGCAATTTAGATCAATAGAGGAACAGTGAGAGACCTCAGGATAACACAAACAAAAAGAGTAAAGAAAAGTCGTTGCAAAATACTATGAAGTGTAAAGGAAAGTAACACAAAGAAATTTATGTAATCAGAAAACTACAGTGGCATGAGATTAAGGTAGGTCTCAGCATTCAGATACAAGGCCTCAAATCTAAAAAGGCAAAAGAATTGCTCTCAGTATGCATCTAGTACATTAATTTTTAACTTAACACAAGGAACTCCCAGGCCCCAGCCAGTTATGGATTCGAGAGATCATTTCTCATTTTGTGCCACATCCATGAACCTGTAGAGTATAGATATAAGTTTCCAATTTGTTGTTTGAATAAGCTATGTTTCACAGATACAAAAATGTGGAAGTATCATAAGCATACATCACAACAAAATACTGAAGGCAAGACTTAGTAGAAATCAGTCAGATTTCAACTTCAAAGTTTTGATGTATCTTGTGTCCAATTAGGTAACCTGAACAAATGCAGCCACATTTCTTAAATTATGCGAAAATGTTAAGCAACAAGTACATGTATGAGCGTGCGCTTAAATCAGCATCCAACAAAAGATAAAGATAGATTAAATGTTTAGACTTTAGATACCAGCATCATTAAACAGTCGAAGATCAGCTACAGGTAGGAGCACTCACCTGTTCAGCAGCTACAACTTTTGTTAACTGATATTTGCTATCTTGCTCTGAAGACACAAAAAGATGGATGAAATAATTTATAAACAATTCTAGACAAAAGAAATATTCAATGAAATAAATTTCACACCAAAAGAGAAGGTACATGTAGTCTATGACACAGATGATGTAAAGTCCATTACGGATATTTTAACAGTAGATAACCACATTCATCACAGTTTAATATATTGAGATTGAGCAACAAGCAAAGAGAATTACATATTATTAAGATAAGAAAGACACTCCACTAAAATTCCTCATGTTATAAGTTGGTTGAGCAATTATTTCTGATACACTGGTTTATGATTCCCAATCTTCTTTCCCTTGAACTGAACCAAAAACTACTCCCAATTTCTGCAGAAAATTTATTATATTAATCCCATGCACGTCAAACTCTCAAACATAAACCACTAAAAAGACGATACTCATATAAATAAAGAAAAGGAGAGGTAACAAAACTGGAAACAGGAAAATAGAACTCAGGAAAAGAAAGGAAAACCAAACTCATATCTCATACAAGTTAGCTAATTCCAGGAAAATCATAATTTCTTCACAACAAACTCCAAGTTATACATGTACATAAATAAATAATTGAGACCAACTTAAGTGGCATAGATTTTGATCACAAGGAGATCCGAGCAAACCAAAATAGACAAATAGACTGCATAAAGAAGTAATTTTAGTCCTACCAATCATTTTCATTACATAATAAAAAGCATATATATTTACATCTTCCCATTCGTAATGTTTGGATTTGTGTTTTGAGTGTTTTGTTAAGCATTTTGGAGATAGAGAGAGAAAAATAGAGATAAGTAAGTGTGTGTTGAAAATACATGGTATGTTTGTGTTTTGAGGTAATCTAAAGTATTTTAAAATAAGTGGTGTAGGTTTGATGTTGGGATTTTGGAAACAAAAATTACTGTGTTCATTGTCAAATCATATCTTTTTTATATATATTTTATATATAAATATGTATATATACAAATATTGTATGCTTAATGTTGTATTTTTGGGAGACAAAAATCACTGTTTATTGTCAAATCATGTCTCTTTTATATCATATATATAAGTATATGTATATTATATATAGAAAGTTGAAAAAACAAAAAAAACACACAGATAAGGTGTAAAAACACAAAAATAAACATTGGTATCTTTTATCTTGTCTCCGAAAATAGGAAAACATGAATCCAAACATAGTATTTTTCAATCATACAATACAAAAGGTCTGATTTAACACCAATACCAAAAAATTCCAACAAATCATCCAAAATTTTCATTCTCCAATCCCACCTTGATACCTCCACGAAACAAAACTCCAACAAATTATAGATAACTCTGAACAAAAAAGTAATGCTTACCAAAATATATTTGTAAGAAGAAAGGTCTATAGAGATCCAAAAAAGTTTAACATGCAATAACACTTATCTTGGTAAATGAGTTTAAATAATTTTACACAAGAAATAAACATACTCTTGACTGTTGTTCAATAGCATCAGCTATCAGTAATATAGATGAAAACGGTATAAAATAAGTAAGTTTGTTGAGGAAGCAAATCCATCAGTGAAACAATATATTAGTCGTATATTGTGTTCTGCCTATTGATGGATTTAATAATATGAAACTTCCAAATTATGAAAAATCCATATAACTTTGTTCTAGATATGGAGGAAACTTAAAATTTTACAAATGAAATGATCCTCCTCTAAGGAACAGTTTGCCTGTCTTTAAGCTGTGTATTGACTGGAGATATAGATTGCATGGATGCCATCTACCAGCTACCTTGACATGAACTTGAAGAAATAATACTTTTAGTAATTCAGTAAGTAGATGACCTTCTATAAGTGAGCGCTGCACATCCTTGAATTCTTTGTATAGCTCCAGAGAAATCTTGGCCATTGCCTCACTGGCAGCACCATTGACGAGTTTACCAAGTGAAATAGAGAGTCGTGGCATTCCTTTTGCTTTTTGGGCAATTAATTTTGCATGAGAAGCACCTAGATAAGAAAAGACATGAGACTGGAAACTCAATGCATTTATTTAAAGCTTGGGCATAGATACTCATATAACTGATTACAATGCATAAACTGGACAGCAGGACGTCATTCATCCACATCACTCTACCATGGCCATTACTGACACTAGAAAAGCATATCAATACGGAGAGAGTTTACACATAAAAAGATGAAAGACGAGTAAACACAAACATCAACACAAGCCTGAACTTGATTTAAACTGAATTATCAAGGTTATCAGTAAAATCAAGGTGACTTAACATTTCCAGATTCATAATTTGAGGAATCAGTTAGAATTCATTCTCATGTGACACCACACTTGTTTGATTTCCTTGTAACATATGGTATCAGAAAAGCACAAAACTGGTCTGTTTCTCATCAAGTGTATAAATCAGAATGCAATAATGTTCAAAACCGTGATTATACACTTACTATTTCAATAAAACTGAAGCAGCAAATAAGGACCACATGGAATAATCTCAGTTATCATCCAACTACTTGCACCAGCCACTTGCACAGATTCTTTATCAAGTATCAACCATGCAAAACGTATCCCACATTAAACTTCCTCGATTCAAAAATGCACATTTGCAGTCAACATTATTTTTGAGAAGCAACTCACTACTTCCTTGATCATGAATGGTGCTACCCACTGAAATTACCACCAGACGCCAACATACTACGTGGGTTACTCGTGATTTAAAGTAGTGAATAATGCAAATAATAGGTGTTTAAGAAATATAAGCATTCCCTCCCAAATCAAAAAGAAATATAAGGATTCATTTATCTGCAGTGGTCTTCAAAACTGTGACAAAGAACCAAGTTATCCAAAGAAGAAGAAATACTTTTTAGTGATGAGAACATATTAAATGTTATAGCTCACTCTAATTGCTCCCCGGGTAAACAGGAAAGAGAAAATAATGAAGACAAGCATTCTTACTGTATAGGTGCAGAAAAATCTATATGGTTAATATCCTGTTACTATATTTAACCATACATGCACTAATATAAATTGGTATAAAGTTTTCATCAAATAAAGAGGAACAAAAAAGATACGAAGGTCTTCATCTAGGAGCTTCAAACAACTAGACTCAAATGGTTCCCTGGGATGACCTAGATCTCCCTCAGACCCGTCCCTCTTCGTGCATTTTTCTTATTTCGGAGATATATTTAACAAAAATTATGATGCAGTTTAGCAACAATGTCTCTTTCAACCAGGCTACCACATATACGTGCACCAAAATTGAGCAACACTAGGAGGGGGAGGGAAGGACAGCATTTTCTCAGCTGTCCATTTCTGGTCCTATCCTGATTAAACTGACAACACTCTAGGAAGATATCATTATAAAGGACAAGTATTAAATCACCTCCTGATTCGTACAAATCCTCCATAACAAGCTTCACATCTCCAGATTTCAAGGAAGTTGTGACATAGTCAACAAATTCAGACCACGAGCCACCAATTCCAATATCATCCCTCTGCATTATTTAAAATAGAGAAAATAAAAGAAATGGTCAGTTGCATCAAAAGCAGCATAAGTATATAACATTATATGGTAGGTTTACATCATACAAACCAAAGCATATCATTCATGAGGAATGTATACACTTTGGAAGAATGTTTACATCTCAATCAAGACTTATCTGGAATTTATTCTGATATATTTGTACCCTTCTAAAACAGTTCCCTGCAGTTGGTGCTCAGTCTTTATATGCACATAATATGCATAAAACAAGCCCTAAAACCCTACAATGCTTTTGTAAACATGAGCTATCTGACCTGTTCACTTTATATGCATGGCAGAAATAACATATTCAAAAATAATTATCCAGCAGAAAGTGGCAATCAACTTAAAATATGCTTCGCCTTCTCATGAAATATAGAAACTGCTAAATAACCAGAATTCTACTTCACGGGATTAAAATGCTTAAAAGAATATCACATATTCCTCAGTGTTTTGTGTTATATCTCCTACTGGATCAAGCAACCATATTATGCTTCCTACTCTTCCCATGAAATAGATTGTTTCCAACAAACGTGCAGTAACTGTAGTGTGCCTCACACCAAATATGCCCGCATGACCTACATCTACCTGGTGCTGGTTTTAGATATACCTCATAATATTTATAACAGCATTCCAATGACTAGAACATGAAGATCTGCAGAACTATTTAACCATGCCAAAAGCAAAAAACAAATGCTCAGCTAATATTCTCACTTCGCAACCAATCCAATACAATATCCAGATCGTCTAGCTGGCAACTATCACAGATAGTGTTCTAGTGTTATACTTGGATCCACTAGCAGTATTAATAAATCAACCAATAACATGAAACAGTGTATCTTATTTAAGGTAATGCTTAGTGCAAGAGCAGCTACAATTCCATAAAGTTACTTGGGGGTCCTAGATCTCCGGTATAAAAATGAGACTACAGAAATAATTTCAACTTGTAAACTCCCATGTTTTTCATCTCTTGTGACAACAATTACTGTCAGTGTACACAACTAGGCAAGACTCACCAACTACAAATCCTATGAAATACTAAATGATCAACAACACACCTTACAGAACAAAATCTTTCATTTAAGCTTTACAATTAGCTATATAATGAATCAATTTGTTGGAGATTCATACTCAAAAAGTCTTTTAGTAACTGTACAATAAATCCGTTTCAAATGACAGGAATGTGTTAAGACAGAAGGCATCCAAATGAGAGCAGGATTTATTACATCCTGTGAGCCAGGCCTCTTCGGTTGGAGCATTGGAAATAACGGCCCAGCATATGCTACCTGTGAAGCCTAAAGTGAACCTAATGTATAAATTCATAAGCAACTTCAGGTGCAAGATAGTCAAGCCGGCGAGCTTGACTAAGCCTTGACTCAACCTTAGGTTTCCTTGAGCTCTCCACCGAACTGATCTCGAACTTTAACACAGGTGTTAGGAAGCTATCGTGCAGGGTCGCAAACTTTGTTTTTTCATTATGTTTTTAATATAATTGTATCATTAATAATAGTGTAAATTTAACAATAGTATTATTTTCATTAACAACAACAACAAATTTATTGATAATAATTGTGTATGTATATATATTGAATTGAAACAATTCACTGAAGTAAAACAACAACATTATTCTACTACTAATATAATAATCATTATATTATGTACTGCAATAAAATAAAATTTTAAAACTTTTTCTTTTTTTTTTTTTTTTTGTTTTGGAACAAGTGAAATACATTAAGCAAAACATTTATACAATGTCTAGTCCAAGTACATCCGGATTGGAGACTTTGCGTGCATCACTATTATAAAGTTTAAGATTACATGTTAACTAAATTGATAAAATATGCTAAAGTAACACATAACAATGATGATGATGACAAAAAAAATAATACTATTTTCAATAACCAAAAGATAAGTCTAATTGAGATAATTACACTCCACAACCCTGGGTTTTGGTGTAATTACACAAACAACCCATGAGGTTATGCTTCCGTCTAACAAATATGATCCTCCGCTAGTCAAAATTCACTAATTTATTAATATTTAAAAAAAATGAATGAAAATTGATATTTACCCTCGACAGACTTATACTAAATTTGTTAATATTTAAAAAAATGAATCAAAATTGTTATTCGATTGACTCACTACTGATTTATTGCAGGTGAAACATACATTAACATGTCAAGATCTAAGGGTAATTTGATCTTAAAAAGATTTATTTAACATGTAATTAATAAGTAATAAGTCAATTAGAATTAAATATGAATTTATCCAATTTTTTGTTAATATCAACAAATTCAGTGAATTTTGAGCAACGGAGTTACTTATTTGTCAGACGAAAGCAAAACTAAGGGGTACTAGATATAATTTCAAACTGCAAGGGTTTACGTGTAGTTAAATTAAAACCTTATGGGAGTGGAGTGTAATTATCCTATTAATTTATCATAATTTTTCTTTTTAAGTGAAGTCGCCTCGACTCGAGCTAGACTGAATCGCACGCTAACTTGCTTGCTCTCGTTAATGCCAATTTAAGACAGCCTAAACAGTAAACACCAAATGGGAGGAGAAAAAGCATACACTCCACTACTCCAGCATTGTACTCTATGCCGGAAGACATATACCTTGCTGCAAAACTATCATTTTTCAACAAATAGCATAGTTACAAAATGCCATTTCCTAAAAAGCATCATAATTGAATCCATAATCACTGTACCATGACGAATCATGCGGGGGGGGGGGGGGGCGGATATATGACAAAACTCATAAAGAAAAATTAGGGGAAGATAATCTGAACTTAGAAATTGAGAAAAAAAAACAGAGAAGGTGAAAAGGTGAGTAACCAGGTCCTCGAGCTGATGACGAGACTTGATGGCCTGAAAGGTATTGGACTGAAAATCGGTGGCAACGATTCGGAGGCCAGAATGGTCATTTCCATCACCATGCACGTGAAAGAGAAACGGCGCCGGCGGTTTCGTGAGCGGCCGCGGCGGTGACCATTCCGCGATCACTTTCCGGAATACTGGACACATTTCTTCAAAGCTCATTTTTCTTCTCTTTCTCTTTGATTGGTGTTTGTTTATCTTTCCTTCTCTCAATTCTTTCTCCGACGTTTGATAATTATAAATGGGAAGACGAAAAGAATCCCTCAAATGAGAGGGAAAGGGGACTTTACTCTTTACAGTGTACTATGTACATTCATTAATTTGCTCCTGCAATTTTCAGAATACTATTTCTTTTCCCCTTCCTTTTTTTATCATTTTTGCTCATTAATTTGTAGGATTTTGAGTGAATAAATTTTAGGGTAAGTTAGACTTAGTCAAAATATGCAAATATTTGATATTCTTTTATAAATTATAAATACACGCTTTCAAGAATATTAGTGTAATATTTTTTCATGAATGTCCGAGTAAACGTTGCTCTCTAAAAGAGGGTTTAGTTGTAGTATTTAGCATAATCTCAAATGATGTCAATATAATTTACAACAAATTAAAATTACATGATAAACTTCAATCATCAAAAATTGATATAAATGGATTATCAATATATTATAATTACATCATGAATTTCAATATACCACGTGATATAAGTTAAATTAAATTGATACCAAAATTATAAACAATCCACAAAAGTAAATTACTGCAAACATCACGTAAACATGCTTAAATATAGGCAATTTTTGAAGATAGAACTAATGCCCAATCAAATAAATTTAAAAAAAAAATGTTAACGCATTTTTAAAACTCCAATTTTCAAATCCACCAATCTAAACACAATGTAATAAAACTTTCAACTTGGTTTCTTCTTTTGCTGTTTTTCACACACTCAGAAGTGCAATGTGTTGCATACAAGAACAACTACGTACAGTGATCCCATCAGTAGCAAATCAACAGCAGATGACAAACATGAGAATCATTCTCAACAGGTGTACAGCTGAGTGAAACCACACATCAACTTGTAATTGTAATGCACAATGCTGTTGAATTGAAGTATTTGAAGTTCTTCCCTCACATATTTATGGATAGAACTTCGTGAACGTATCGAGTACTTGTCTCGGATGGAATAGCAAGTCAGGAAAAAGAATCAACTATGCAAAATTCTGCTTGAGAACGGTGTTGTTATGTAATATGAATAATATTGACAAAAAATAACCTAGTTGAAAACCATAGGAATAGAGCCATATCCGTGCTGAACTTTGTCTCAGTCAGCCAACTTTTCTCCCTTTGACGACAGGCTTGACCGCTATCTCATTTTCGTTTGGATAAAGTATAACTCATGCAACAAGCTGTGGCTTTACGTCGTAGTAAAGAATACACCAGAAGCAAGCTCTCCATGGTAAAAGAGAATGACTGGTCGATAGTAGAGACAGCAACTCTAGTGGCATCATCTTTGTTCCCGTTGAAGCCTTTTCTCAGAAGACGAGAATAGATAACTAAAGTTGGGCATAAATTAGTTCGTTCCATGTATCAGGAATACCAGGAAGGCACCAATGCAAGCAGTCGTTTATACCATCCGATGCTTTTATGCTGTAGCGTGATATGTGAGCCTCGTCCCTCAGTTCAGAAAGAGCTGTTATATCCAAAATCTTCACTTTTGTGCCCCTAACCGCACCCTCAGCAACAGGGTCACTTGATTCATCCTTAAAGACTCCGCTCCCCTTTGATAAAGGAGAGATGTTATCACAGCTACCCCCCGTGTTCCATTCTCCATTAGCAAAATGTCTAGGTGATATTGTTCGTAGAAAAACTTTCAGCTGTGGGTACAAAGGAATTTGCGAATCAAGCCATCTAACAATGCTATATAGTGTGTAATTTTTAGCACCTCCCATCGTGATCAGCCTTCTATCAGTTACTGGCTTCCCGTTTGCATACATCACCCACCGATTTGCCCTGAGCTTCCCCCTGTTCCAATGATGACCTGTATTGAGAACCACCACATCAAACTGAGGGAGAAATCGCCTCAGAAAAGCTGGTGGCCGATCCAAATGCATGGCAAATTCAGTAGCTGGGTCTGTGATATTGATTGGCTCTGTGTCACAAAGACTTGCGGACCAGTAAAATAAGATAGTGGTATTTGTATCAGGAAAATGATATGCCCATCCATCGGGACGAGTAGCTCCTTCTGGTATGGCAAGGCCATATTTCTCACCCACATCCTCAACTTCCGGCATCTCCTCACCGCCAGAGACCATGCACATAAGTGATTGGAATTGCTGTCTACCCAGTGAATCGCCTATGAATGCAAAAGTCTTGTCCTGCATTCTGAGATACAGACATTAGGGCACAAAGATCAAACAATAATTTTCATCTACACAGCTATACTTGGCAATACGACCTGAAAATGATTAGTTTTCTATCATATACTTTTCCAGGACTCTATGTTTGCTTCTGCTGTATTATCGACTTTCCTGTTTCCATTAGGTGGCACTCATAAAAAGATATGGGAAACTATAATCGTCAACTGGAGGATATCTCATTCAAAGGAGAACATGTATGTTCAGGCAGACAATTAATAATTCACGCCTTTAAGTTTAAAGGTGGATATTTATTTGAGTAAACAATGACATAGATGAGGCACTTGCAATTTGATCTCAATGCTAACAGCTTGAATGAACGTAGAGAAACCTTTTTGTATCAGTACGAGCAGCAAAGAATCTTGCAAAATGTGAAAGGATTCAAAATTGCTTAAAGGAGACACGTACTTTCTCAAAAATTGAGCACCTTGAAACTCAGGCATCTCACAATTGGTTGGCTGCCAACGATACCCTTCATATGAAAAATCAGTACGCTGGGTTAGTCTACATGCCCACATATCGGATAACCACTGCTTACATCCAGACCCAGAATATAATGGTCTTCGACTGTCTGCAACCCATCTTCCTTTAGCATAATTACAAGCTGCGCAGAAATATAAAAGATGTTATCACAGTATAGCTTGAACCGCTTGATATAGTAACTTATTCATGGATTCATTGGCAAAAGAGATGTGAAAGAAACAAAAAAGTAATTAAGTAAAAAAACATCCGCTAAGATAAATCAATTGCAATAGGAATAAATCAACAATTTAGATTGTAAACAATAGACTGACATGAAAAATGTTAAATTTCAAAAACAAGTTTGAATGTATGCCAAATCCAGGTAGTCTCAGTAAATTATGACTAAAATGATTAAATGTCTCAGAATTTGAGTAACGTTTCCACATATCAAACTCAAGGCAGTGGGGTTTTACCAATGATACTGCCACCTTTAGAGTGATATCAGATGCATTATATGAACAAGCAACCATACTACCTTAAAATTAATAACCGAGTTTCCTCCCATACCAATCGTCACCTATGGAGGATGCATGGATGCCCACTTTCTATTTCAAAACTTCAATGTTCATTAACATAGTCTCATAACAATGCTTCAGTTACTAGAGAATAAATATATCTTTGCCCCAAGGAACTCCAGACAAACTTTCAAATGAAATCAAAGTAACGCATTCATATTTCATGCAGTTTCATTAGAGAGAGAATTTCTCGAATTCAGCATGCTAGCCACAAAGATTATACAAATCATATCAAACAATAGATATCATCATTATGAACTTCCCAAGCCCTCATCAATTCTAGTCAGTAAATACTTTATTGCCTATGAAGTACAGTGCATTACACAACCTAGCATCCAGAGAACTTGTCCTCAAATAATGGCAAATTTTAGATAGTCATATATCCACCACCAATATTCATAATGGAAAATAGCGGCCTCTCGATTCAGAAAGCAGTACATATAAGGACTGAGAAGGTATAGATTTTGATGGGCAGTAGAGATTAATTAAATAGCACCACACCTTGCCTCTCTGAAGAAGAGGCTGAAACCCTGTTCTCATCTTGTCTTTCAGTAGAAAGCATGTTCATCCTGTCCATAGCACTGTCAGAATGCTTTACTGTCTCGTGAACATCTTTACCTTCTGCTAGATGAGAAATTGAATCTTCCTCCATTAGCTCTTCCTTGGGATTTAACAACATTGAAGAATCAGAAGGATCATCCACCAAAAGATCTGCAATTAAAACTGACTTCAAATGAGAGCCCCAAGACTATTACAAAATACTGAAACACTATAAACCATTATCATATTATGTTGAAAGCTTTCCCTAATTACACAGATCAAGGAAACCGGTACATCTTAAATTGAAGCTTGAAACATCAAACTCATTAAGGAACTATGGAGAAGTTGAAGTACAATATGGACTGAGCAAGGAAATAGGTAAAAGTACCTAGAACTCTCAGAAATTTAATGTAACAAATTTAAGATTCCCCCACCAACACAGTTTTGCTGAGTAGTTTTTTATTGCACAAAGACCGTCCCATGAGCACGAATATCTTTTAGAGGAGCTTGAGATGAACTGGAAAAATGCCCAGTGAGAAACCCAATGAAAACGAGCAATAATCTTCTCAACACATCTTTTTTCTAAAGTATATAGCCAATGTGACTATTCCCCCGAAGAAATATTTTCCAACTAGTAATTTGCCGGGGAAGGGGATACTGAACAACCAAATCATGCATGGAATGATGCAAACATTTCATGACACAATTATGCTACGACACAAAGGGGATCCAATTGATGATGCATACCAACTAGTAGAACGATCGCAGCAGCGAAAGCACAAGAGTTAACAATCAAGATTGTTACTATACCATAATGATAAACCTCCACACCATGTTTGGTTTCAAAGGTTGGCGACTCGGTAAGAGAACATCTCACCTCCTTAACGTCCTGCCTGAGTTAACAAGTCCCTCAATATATTATTCAAGACATTCTGGGAGCAGCTTATCCTCCTAGTTAACATATAAATCTTATTTATTCTATCTACTGTAGTTGAAACTTCCTTTGATCATATTTGAAAATTTATGTGCATAAATTGTTCTTAGAGATATGGCTTCTGAAACAGTCCAACACTAAAAAGAAATTATTAGTCATGTAGTTAACCTATGCCACAAGGTCTCAATTTAATTGTATATTAACAAGACAAAGCAAAATTGCTACCGGAAGATATTTTTTCTAATAGGAATTACTTTTTATTTTTCTGACAAAGCAAATAGTGTTTTATGTAATCATCTAGTATTGTCAAATGATACATTGTTTATTGGAAGAACCTTTGTATCATTATGAAAAGATTAGAAATTTTATTATATTTACCATGTATCATTTTCATTGTAACATCCCATCATTATTTTATAAGATGGTTGGTAAGTATGTCCACATAAGGAAGCAATGGGGATTATAAGAGTTTCTCCAGTCCTTCAATTTCTTGGATATTCAAAAAGATGATTTTGTAAGTTTTGGAATGAGCCATGAGATTCATTGTGAACCATTCAAACAGAAGTCCCTTCCTTAATTTGGATGTGTATTCTATACCCTGTGTATCTAGGAGATAGTCGTCAGCGCCCAAACGCATTTATCAAAATATGAGAAAAATAAAAGAAAAGGATTGGAACCACCATCAAAGAAAATAGGAAAAACATTTGAAGTGAAACACGCTTCTTTTCCCTCTGATTCATCAGAAAAGAAAACCTCTGGAGTATCTTTTCAAGTATTTTAGTTCTATGCTATATTTATCTAAAAGATTACCTAATTTTCATAGAAGAATTAAAAAAAATAAGTAGATGTAACATTTACTATTAGATACTATAGAAGTTCAAATTCCGTGATGAAAAGAAAATAAAGAAGTTCCAATCCTAGTTATCGGTCTTTCTTGGACTAATTTTTACACGAAACGGATCAAGTAGATACCTGTAACTCATGCACCATAAAGTTAGAAAAACTCTGTTTTTCTGTTGCTTCATCAAATATAGCATTTGACACCGAGACTTCGTTTCTTAGATGATAATCCCCTATCCTTTTACCAACTTGTGCTCTTATGTTAATCAGTTTCGATACCAATCCCACAGCCTCATATTATACCAATCACAATAACATGGATTAGTTTGTATACCTTCAGCGATGATGAGAATCTACTACACGTAACAAAAGGTAAAACACCTAGATAAAATTAACTACCTGGGTTCTGCATTATGAACTGCTCTTGTGCAGATAATAGACTGATAACGAGTGGGTTGTTCTCCCAAGACCAAAAAAATATGGTGGTGAAAACAAGAGCAGCCACAGTAAAAGAAGACTGCCGTCCCCAAAGTCTACTAGATTGACCACCCTTCATCTCTTTATGTAAACTCTTGAGGACCTAAGACTCAGAGCCAGATCCCAGCCTTATAGGCAGCTTTCTGTCAGGAACTTCGTCATGCGAAGTGTCACCAGGTGCTCACAAGAATGTTCATGCAATGATTGTTGGCGTCTCTTATATCTGGGAAGCTGAATAGTGAAAAAGCGCAAAATATATCAATATGATTTCAAGCAAAATACTTCAGGATGCAAGAAGATTTTTGGGGACTTGTGCGATTAACAGACATGCTACCAATAGCAAAAATTTACAAATTTCAGAGGATGCAGATAATAATGGAGCAAAAACATAAGACAATCTTAGAATTTCGTGATGCAATCAGCACAAGAAAGTCTTCAAACATGTGATCCCATCTAATTATTGCAAGTGTTTTAAACAAATATCCCTTATTAAAAAATCAGAACAACTCACGGTTTTGCATTTGCAAAAAAACTCATGTATAACAAAGATCAAAAGTACTCCAACCAATAAAAATTCAAGAACCCAACCGTCAACCCGGATAGAAAATATACCAAGCATAAGTAGATGTGAACTCATTTGTAACGTCAAAATCATGGCATCAGCACTGTCAAATGAAGTTCTGGTCAAACCAAACCAAGCTCTTTCTTCTCTTTTTTTCAACCCAAAAGTAGCATAGAATTCTTGCAACACTAAGAAAATCTCATCTTCTTATTTTGAGATGTTATTAGCTACTATAGCAACTTATCATCTATATTTCTTCTCCACAAACAACATTATCATTTTATCACAAATAGGAAAAATACCCAGAAGCCAATGTGACAAATAATCAACATTAAAAACCTATAGACATTGTAAGCAATAACGGTTGAAATTCATATAAAAACAGAAACCGCAGAACAAATAATAAAACCCCATTACGAGCTCAAACCTCCGAATACATCAAAGGAGAAAGCCGCATCAAGCACTAAATGTCAAGGAATGCAGCAGCCGGTAATCGTGAATATTTACAAAAGTGCAAGTACGAACATATATATTAACCTGGGTTTTCCCAATGCTGGTAGATCTGTCAAAATCGTCGAGAATTCTTCCTGGGGTCTCACGGAGAGTTAATAGATCCAAATGAGCAAATATACATGCACATGGGTCGATGAAATTTGGGTCCGGTAGCGCGACGGGTCGGGCCAAGTTCGAATTCGGAGTTCGTGATTAGGTGTGGAAGCGTCCGCGGTAAGACGCAGCGCAGATATTTACGAATTACGGCTGTGATGAGCGATGAGAATTTGGGTGGCGGCGGCAGACTGCCTCGTAAATGTGGATTGTTATGAACGGTAAATTACCAGGGGCTGTAATATTGATTATTGCTTTAAAAATTACAAATATATATTTAATTATTATTAATTTTAAAATATTTATAATATTTTAAATAATCAAAAAATATTTATAACTATGTCGAACTTGAAATGAGCTCATGAATTTAATTATAAAATTAAAAAGTACAACTTAAATTATTATGCTTCAATTATATAATTTTCCATTTAATCAACGATGTCATAAACTACTGGTTAAATTTGAAACTTCATTATTAAGTTAAAACCATAGGTTTAAGTACTACCAGACGAGTAGATATTTATATCATTTTATGAGTTTGATTTCGAGACCCACCAAATATGTGTTTATTATAATTTAATTTATTAAGATATAATATAATAATTGATAAAAAAAATATATGATTTTTTG